>NC_136482.1:103860569-104120569 GCF_053919585.1 Euprymna scolopes | reverse complement strand
ACAATCCATATAACAATAATTTCCTGCCTTCACGAGTGAGGAAAAATTTTTAAACTTTGTCACTGAGTTCTCTACGATTTGACTGAGGCTTAACGAAATCAAAGATTGCTGTTTGTATATCTTTGTTTTCTAAGAATCGTGGAGAAACATTTTTCAAAGAACTGAGACCAGATTTGAAAAATGGGTGCTTTACAAGAATATCCAACGGAAAAAACAAAGGTTAGATCGAAACTAAAGTCTACAACCTGTTCCAAAACAATGACTACATCTACAGGTTATGATATTTTTATATTGGAGCATGAGACTGATTCATTATGAGTTACTACAGCGTAACCAAACAATCAGAGCAGTTATATCTTGTTCGGATCTGGATGATGTAAGAACGGCTTCATCAAAAAAACACAACCAGCATTACTCTATAGAAAATGATAATACGAGACTTCACGCAGAAAGAATCATTCACGTAAAAGATAATTAATTTCAATTAGAAGTTTTGCCTCATCCGCATAATTCACCTGATATTGCTCGCTCCGACTACCATGTTTTCCCGTCCTTGCAGAATTATTTAAGAAATAAATTTTGTTTCTCTCAAAACCCAAAGAAATCTTTTAACAACAGCATCAATATCGTAGTTGATAGTTGGACAAAAGTGAAAAAAATGAGTGAAATTATTGTAAAAATTAAAATCATGTAAATGTTCCAGATGAAATAAATGTGTTGCACAAAAACGAGATTATTTTCTTTTCAACTTGATATAATAACAAAATAATGATATAATAACAAAATAATGATATAATAACAAAATAATGATATAATAACAAAATAATGATATAATGACAAAATAATGATATAATAATAAAAATAATGATATAATAACAAAATAATGATATAATAATAAAATAATGATATAATAAAAGATAATGATATAATAACAAAATAATGATATAATAATAAAATAATGATATAATAACAAAATAATGATATAATGACAAAATAATGATGTAATAATAAAATAATGATATGATAACAAAATAATGATATAATAACAAAATAATGATATAATAAAAGATATAATAAAAAACAATGATATAATAATAAAATAATGATATAATAAAAAATAATAATATAATGCCAAAATAATGATATAATAATAAAAATAATGTTCTAATAACAAAATAATGATATAATGACAAAATAATGATATAATAATAAAATAATGATATAATAAAAAAATAATGATATAATAACAAAATAAGAATATAATGCCAAAATAATGATATAATAATAAAATAATGATATAATAACAAATCATGATATAATGACAAAATAATGATATAATAATAAAATATTGATATAATAACAAAATAATGATCTAATAACAAAATAATGATATATTAACAAAATAATGATATAATAATAAAATATTGATATAATAACAAAATAATGATATAATGACAAAATAATGATATAATAACAAAATAATGATATAATAACAAATAATGATATAATAAAAAAATTGATATAATAAAAAAAATAATAATATAATGCCAAAATAATGATATAATAACAAAATAATGATATACTAACAAAATAATGATATAACAACAAAATAATAATATAAAAAATAATGATATAATAACAAAATAATAATAAAATAACAAAATAATGATATAATTATAAAATAGGTATATAATAACAAAATAATGATATAATACCAAAATAATGATATAATAACAAAATAATGATATAATGACACAATAATGATATAATAACAAAATAATGATATAATAACTAAATAATGATATAATTACAAAATAATGATATAATGACAAAATAATGATATAATGACAAAATAATGATATAATAATAAAATAATGATATAATAACAAAATAATGATATAATGACAAAATATTGACCTAATAACAAAATAATAATATAAAAAATAATGATATAATAACAAAATAATGATATATTAACAAAATAATGATATAATGAAAAAATAATGATATAATAACAAAATAATGATATATTAACAAATAATGATATAATAACTAAACCTTGTTTCCCGCTTTATTGCAAGGCAATATTTTTTTAATTTTGAAATGGCTATGAAACGTAGGGAAGTGAACTTCGGTACAAGGTGCCTTATTTCCTTGATTTTTGTGGAATTTGAATAAATATTTTGAAAGTTACGCTAATGTTTTATTTTCTGGTAATTTGAAGTGTGTATCACTTTATTACAGGCCTCTCAAAATGCTTAAAATGGTCGATTGACAGCTAGTCAAAAGGAGTGTGTTGTTTCAGGCCTTGTAGAAGGTTTATCTCTCGTATATCTAGCCAAGGAGCTTGGAAGAGATGGAAGAACATTGCCTTCATTCGTTGAAAATCCAAACATCAAACCAAGGAAGGACAAAAACACAAGAAGTCAATTTCTGCTCGTGATGTTGGAAAAATTCATCGCCAACTTATCAAGCAGCCGGACAGCAATAGTGCTGCTATATGTGACAAGGTTAGAAAACCTTTCTTGTCCAGAAAGACACGCTACAATGTCTTAAATGAAATTGAAAGAAGCATTAAGCCATAGCAAGAACTGTTTTAAATCAAACTCATAAACAAAAACGTTTGGCTTGGGCTCAGAAATACATGAAAACCAGCTTTGAAAATATTCTTTTCACTGCTGAGGCCAGAGCAACCCTTGTTGACCAGATGGGTTGGGCCAAAGTTTGGAGTCCTCTTGGATTCCCTACTCCTCATCGATGCCGCCATCAACAGGGAGGTGGAGGTGTCACGTTTTCGGTTGGAATAATCTGCGATGGACTAAGTGGACCATTTCGAGTGCCAGAAGGTGTCAAACTGACAAGCCAGTCTTATATTTTTTTTTTAAATGAGCATTTGTCACCATGGTTTGATGACCTTCCATTGGTGTGTCACCACAAATTGATTTTTATGCACGACAATACGCCATTACACTCAGCCAAAGCTACGGCATCCTGCCTTAACTCCTTAGGCATCAAGGGAGAAAAATCTTTTATATATATTTTTATATATATATTTATATATAGAGATTTTTCTCCCCTGATGCCTAATGAGTTAAGGTAGGATGTCGTAGCTTTGGCTGAGCGTAATGGCGTATTGTCGTGCATAAAAATCAATTTGTGGTGACACGCCACACAGAGGAAGATCGAAGGATCGGTTGTAAATTATTATGTGCTTTTGAGGGAAACATTCTTGTTTTTTTTTTCAAAAGACTTTTTGTATTCCTACACGTCAACAAACAGGAAATAAATACAGAAAAGATATAAACATTCATATATTTTTCGTATTGATTTTTATTCACAGATATTTAATATATATATATATATATATATATATATATATATATATATATATATATATAAGATTTAGCATAATTAAATTGGGTAGAATTTGATTATTTATGGGGACGGATCAACAAGAACTTGTTTACATTGAATTTGAAAGCTATGTTGTATTAGTTCCCCTCAAAATAAAATATAATTACGTTGAAAATGAACTTATTTCTCAATATAAACACATGAAAAATTTAAATACAACCAGCTCGAAATCACTTAATCAATCCATGCACACTCGAAACTACATAAACACCAATTATAATTAATTACCCTAATTCTCTAGATATTAGATAATTTCAATAATAATTATTCTTAATTCTCTCTTAGAACTTCAATATTTTTAAAGTTTACCTATTTCCATAGAAAGCACATGCTACAAAGGCAACTCATTTTTCGGTCTTTTCTATATTAATAATACTCATGTAAGACTCTGCAACTGCAGCTCCACTGCCTTCATCTCTCCTCCCACTTTCCACCTTCTAGACTTGATTATTGCTCCTGAACAACGTAGTATGTTCCTCAATCCCCTGCCTTGTTATCGATTCACCCATTACAATAACCACCCCCATTTAGATTTATGCCCATTAAACATACCCACAACCCGTTTGAGTTCTTTCAATGTTTCCTGTAAAAACTTATTAAAATCCTCCTTAATTTGCTAATTATTTAAAATTACCATAATTAATAATTTATATAATCCTGTTATTTCGCAACTAAAATAGGCTCTAAACTACAGAGCACCCCCCAATAAGGTTTTAAACGCTAAAAATACCATAAATAAAACACCAACCAAATCAATTAAATTTAATGTATCGCTATTCCTCACTTATCACCCTATCTCTACTTCAATATGTAAGGCTAAAATACGCTATTTATTCTTTTCGCTTTAACTTTAATTGCTAAACGATCCCCCATTTGAAATATATTTTCAAGTAAACGCAAAATGCATAATTTCCTTAGTATTATTTTTTTGCACACACATCACCACATTATCAAGGCCAAGAGGCCACTCAAGGATAAGGGTTAAAGAGTGTACAGTAGAAATTGGACAATATAGTAATCATTAGTAATGAAAATTCTTTTAAGTTGATAAGAACTTATTTACGTTAGACTTGAACACAACCATATTGTAGTCAGCCGGAAAGCAGGAAAACGGAAGACAATTCCACAGGCGTGCAGTTCTAAGAAAGAAGCTTTGTTCATGGAATCTACATTTAGGTTTAGGCACAGATAAAGAGTGGGGGGGAATTATTGATAGTGTTTTCAGCTAGACGAGTGTTTCTTGTGAAAGTTTGGCGAGGGGGGCCATAGATTGAAGCTCAGTCGAACACTTTCCATGAAAATAACGATACATCAGAGACAAGCTCGCAACATCTCTTCTGTGAGATAGAGGTTGCAGGGAAGAGAAAAGGGCATCTCCTACGAGGCTACGAAGTCTATTTTGAACTTTATCAAGACAGGACAAGTCTTTCTAACAGCTCCTGCCCAGATGTGGCAACAGTATTCCATTCTTGGACGTACATGGATATTATATAGATAGAGAATAGCATCAGCAGTGAGATATCTACCGGATCGATAGAAAGATCCCACCATTTTTCCAGCGGCCTTGGCAACAGATTTGATGTACGTGTTCCATTTAAGATCAGGAGTAATGGTCAAGCCCAGAAGCTTGTCAAAACTTGAGGCCTCCTGAAGAGGCGAGCCATTCATTTCAATTGATGCCAGATGTGGATCAGAATGTTGATGATGTAAAGAGAGAAGCTTGGTTTTAGATGCATTAAAAGTAACCAGCCACTCCTTTCCCTATTGTACTACGTGCTCAAGATCAGAGGAGAGAGAATCGGAGAGAACTTGGTCGTTTACTGGCTTAGATGTGCTACCATAAATGGTAGTGTCGTCAGCATAAATGTCTACAGATGATGTAAGGATGTGATTTGATTTACTTTATTTTCATAATTTTATTTTTAATTCAATCTGTGTAAAGTTGTATACGTATGGCTGGGCTTTTTGCGGATTTATGTTGTCATGTGTATATACATATGTAGATATGTACATGTTTATGTAGTTGTTTGTGTATATATGTGTCTGTATGTGTCTGTATATATGCATACGGTGGCTTATGCGGACATTGAACTTTTGCGACGTATAAAATCTATTTTTACACCTCCCTCCTTCTCCCTTCTCCAATTTTATGTAACGTTGACATCTTACACTTCACAACTTGCTGGAATTTATTATAAAAATAGAACATCTGGGCATTTCTTTAAAATATTATTATTTCCTGTTTTTTTTTTAATTTTTAGTATGATTCAGTTCAAATGTCTCGGTTTATGAAAGCGGACGACTTTGCCGTTTTTTCTCTCTCGTTGTGAAGCCAAGGTTACTTTTTTCACTTAGAACATTTTCCCATGAAATGCTACACTTCACCTTTTCTGTCCTCAGTCAGAGAAGAATAAATCCTTCATGACTGCAACAATTTTTATTTTTTGTTCCTATCCAGTGTGCTCCTGTTTGTGGAGCTGGATTACCCCACATTAAATACTGACCTTGTGTCTAACTCTGCCTTCGTGGTGAGGCAAATAAATAGGGGCAATTATCTATCTTCTAGTGCGATATTATGAAGCCATTTACGCATCTAGAATTTGCTCATGTTTACTTGGATTATAACCATTACTTTTGGAATATTTTACTTGCATTTCTACATCTAACCAATCAATTTATTGACATGCCAGAGACATTAAAATAGATGAATAAAGAATGTTTCCGCTACGCGCACATTTTCTGTATATACCAACTCAAATTCTGTGGGGCACAGACGTGTTTCAAGACAGTACAACGTAACAGAGTGTCTACTTTTTATCCAATCGGCGCTTAAAGAAAACACTTATTAAATTCTTTTTTTATATAGCCTTCTCCTGAAGCTGGCCAAAGCGTATAAAAGGTACTGCGCACTAAATCAAAGTTAGTTAAGGATGCAGTGGTGAGCAACTCGCGTTTCACTCCGTCGTGGTGGACGTAGAATCACTAACACGACTTCGCGCGCGTCATATAAATATCTAACAACCTTTTGTCACATTTATGGAACTAATTAATGCAACAAATTTTATTTCCGTTTTTGTTCAAAAGAGAAAGAAATATTTTCCTCTAAAAACAGAACATTCTGCCTCAGTTGGAAGAAGTTTTCTCTTTTCTCCTTTCGTTATATTTTTATTCCAGTCCTATCAGACTTTATTCAAGAAAAAATATAAAGTCCTACCGACTATACATAGTTCTAAAAACATAGCATTTATTTCAGGGATACTCTTTTAAAGAACGTTTCCACGTTCTCACAAGCATCGAACGATTTATGTTTTTCCTCGTGTGTTTAATCGATACACGCATATAAAAGTACAACCACGATAAAAACAAAAGATGATTTATTATTTCTGTTGTAAAATAAAATCATGTTGTGAACTTTAAATTCGTCTTCGCCTTAATACTGATTCTAACAACTTTTATTTTTAGATTTTTTTTTTCTAGATTTTTTTTTTTTTCTAGATTTTTTTTTTTAATAAGAAGTTGGAAAATATTTACCTGTGCCAGGCATTGGTAAATGTCGACCAAATCTCCTACAGATTGTATCACATTTTTCAACTTTTCTTCGTTGAGCTTGGACTTGATTTGGAATATTTTTAAACCTATGCATTTCTGCATTTTTATCAGCTTTTATACAAATATATACTCATATTTTGTAGTTTTAAATTTTGGTGCCACCAGCAAAATTCTAGCTTACTTGTGAATATTATTTTGCGAACTACCTTTCTTTAGGGATAATAGCCATTCTTTGAAACTCTATAGAATAAATAAGGAAAATTTTAAGTTTTCAACTAGCATTTCTTGTCGAATAAATTGATGTAAATTCTAATTTACCGAGTTTAAATTGATTTTCTTATATATATTATATATATATATATATATATATATATATATATATATATATATATATATATATATATATATACTTTTATTTGTGATTTTTCATGTCTCACTGACTTTAGCAAATAAGGTGTAAACCATTATAACTATTTGCTAATATTTTCTCCTTTAAAGAGATGGTAGACATCGAAATACTATAGGAGTAAGGAGTTATTATATTTCAAATGTATTTTTTGTCTTACATAGAATAATAAAAATCTCTTTGGAATTCAAACATTTCACGTCATAAATTTTTAAATTCATTGAATGACTAAAATTATATATATATATATATATATGCATACATATATATATATATATATATATATATATATATATATATATATATATATATATATATATAATGATCTCTGTTCAGTCTTGAGAGATTATGAATAATCCCTGTAAAATTTGGGGTAAAAGTTGTGCAATCCCAACTACATTTATTGAATCGACACTGTTTGATTGTAGCGACAAGAATTCCAGGACGACTTGAAACAATGCCCAATAAACGGTAGCACCTACAGCATATATATATATATATATATATATATATATATATATATATATATATATATATATATATATATATATATATATACAGTGATGATCATATTTATTGGCACGGTAAAATAAAAGTTAAATTTTGTCTAATAAATTCTAAAAAAGGGATTAAATTAAAGAAAATAACAAAGTATATTATGTATTTTTAACTGGCCTTTCCGATGCAGCAATCGGATTTTAGAAAAAATAAATAACAAAGGAACAACAAATATAATTGCAAAAAACCCTTGTTCAAAATTATTGGCACGATTTATTTAATAATCAATTGTATAGCCTTTGGCCTTGATTACCTTCCTCAGTCGCTTTTCATAGTTTACAACCAAGTTGTTGCACTCTTCAGTAGTAATTTTAGCCCACTCTTCCTGACAATAATCCTCCAATTGAATAAGATTCTTAGGCTTCCTTTGCATTACCCTCAATTTTAATGTTCTCCATAAATTCTCAATTGGATTAAGGTCTGGGCTTTGTGATGGCCACTCCAAAACATTAATATGATTGTCCTCAAGCCATTTCCTAGTCAGTTTAGCCGAATGCTTTGGGTCATTATCTTGCATGAACCACCAACGACGACCAAGTGAGAGCTCTTTAGCAGAGTCTTTCAGGTTTTCATCCAATATTTTAACATAATCTTCCTTTTTTATGCTACCTGTGACCTTAACAAGTCGCCCTGGTCCAGAGGCAGCAAAGGGTCCCCAAAACATCAAACTGCCCCCACCGTGCTTCACTGTGGGTATGGTGTTCTTAGGCAGGAAAGCTTCGCCAGATTTTCTGTAAATATAAGACACTTTATTATGGCCAAATAACTCTATTTTCGTTTCGTCAGTCCATAGAACACGTTTCCAGAATGCAACATCTTTATCAATATGACGTTTTGCAAAGGCTAGCCTTGCTTTCAGGTGCATAGGCTTCAATAAGGGAGTCTTTCTCGGACGACATGCTTTTAAACCAGCTCTCTTCAAAACTCTACCAACTGTATGTCGAGATACATTCACTCCAGAGGTGCTCTGTTCATCAACAATCTCCCCAACAGAGATCCTTGGGTTTTGTTTTACTTGTCGAACAATTTTCCGTTCATCTCTTGGGGAAAGAATCCTTTTTCTCCCTCTACCCTCTAAACTCATAACGTGGCCTTGCGATTTGAACTTGTTTATTATGGCTCTAACAGTGGATTTGGGAAGGTTTAGCTTCTTTGAAATCTTATCATAGCCCTCCCCATTGGTATGGCATGCTACAACAAGCTTCCTGGCGTCTTCGCTGTGTTCCTTAGTTTTAACCATGGCGATTGAAAATTATAATTTAGTCACTTATAATAGTTTAAATAAATCGCTATCTAAAAATTATCTGAAAAAAATTATTCACTGAATTAGCGTTAAACAAGCATAATATGGCTATAAAAAAGTTCAGAAAGCACGTAAACCGGAAATTGATTGATATTATACTGATACTAAAAGAAAAACAAAGCCGTGCCAATAATTTTGAACAAGGGTTTTTTGCAATTATGTTTGTTGTTCCTTTGTTATTTATTTTTTCTAAAATCCGATTGCTGCATCGGAAAGGCCAGTTAAAAATACATAATATACTTTGTTATTTTCTTTAATTTAATCCCTTTTTTAGAATTTATTAGACAAAATTTAACTTTTATTTTACCGTGCCAATAAATATGATCATCACTGTATATATATATATATATATATATATATATATATATATATATATATATATATATATATATATATATATATATATATATATATATGTCGTGTTACAATGAAAGAGAAATGCCAAATAATCATCATGCTTCAATACACATGCTCGAACTCATGTATACATGTGTGGCCGGCTATAGAGAGATCAACCAATGCGCAAACAACGGAAACACTGAAAACCTAATCTAATTTACAACTAACTCCAAGGGAAAACAGAATCGGAAATTCTTATCATCTTAACTGGATTACATTTGGTGACCTCTGAAAACAATATAAGCAAGCAAATATATTTACTCAAAGACAACTGTAACACGGCTCAAAATTCACAGAAACAAAAACAGGAAATAAAATATCGCAATAAAAATAAAGTAGTGTGTACTAAACTAGATAAAAGAGAGAAAAAGAGTGAAAAGAAACGAGAATTCTTAAGACGCGCCGATGATTCAATCAGCGCGTTTACCAATGAAAGTGTTATTTTATTAGTTGCTTTATTTTACGGCATATGAAAGTTTTTATGCTTCAAGTATTTTTATGTCTTCAAATATTTATTGATCGTGTTTGATTTGTTTTTGTTTGTTTGTTTTGTTTTACGGCATATCAACCCTTTTGAAGGTTATTTAATATCGAATCCAATTATTTTTTTTTTATTCTTCAACTTCTTTATTTCTTTAAATATTTATCCATGGTGTTTGGTTTGCTTGTTTTGTTTTTACGACATATTTAATTCTTTAAGAAGTATTCAATGCTGAATGTAATAATTTTATTAAAAACAAGTTTTTATGCTTCAAGTTATGTGTATCTTCAACTATTATATTTATTCATACTGTTCGGTTTAGTTGATTTTTGCCAAATCTTTTCGGATTATTTAATGCCGAATCTGATAATCTTGTCAAAAGTTTTTTTTTTTTTAATTCTTCAAGTTCTTTATATCTTTAATATTCATTCTTGGCGTTTGGTTTGGCTGGGTTTTTTTGTTTGTTTGTTTGATGTTTGTTTGGGGTTTTTTTTTTTTTTTTTGCTTTTTCTTTGTTTGTTGTTTTTTTGGGGGGGGTTACTTTATAGAACATGATTTTTGCTTATTGAACGAAAAAGAGAATAGCATCAATGTTTGGTGCATTTTAAGTCAGGAAGCCAGTATTTCCATACAGTCTGATCTGTTAGCATCAGAAAAATACTATTTAAAGCTTAAACATGACAGATCATCGATGGATGGATTAACAGACGGCCAGATTGTATAGATTTTTCACACGTGTGCCACCGCTTATCGAACCCCAAAATCCATTCGAGGATAAGGCTTAATGAGATGCTTTTTGTGATTAACAACAGCTTAAGAGGATTAGAAACGATGATTCTGGACACTAAAACTACCACGAATCACTGGTATTTACATTCTCATCATCATAGAAAGATGTGACACAAGGTGGGGAGGATCAAACCAGTAGTCCTAAAGGATGAACGCTTTGGCCGTTTTAAAATTGATAGGGCAGCTCTTTCAGCACGCCTCAAGTAGTAATTAATAAACTTACTCTATAACAAGAGAGGAAACAAAACCTTTGAGAGTGGACTTCATAAAATTACCCGGAACGAATGCCTCAACCCGTCAGATAAAAGACTGGTCGTAACCTCGAGTGGTATGTGTCTGAGATCGCAACATGCTGCCAAGTAAATGGCGCGCATAGTTGTTATTTATGTTCGTTTCCACCGCATGAAGATGTGACACAAGGTAGGAAAGTGAGAAGAGTAAAGCTAGTGCCCTTAAAGGAAGGGTACTCTGGCATTTTAAAATTCTCTAGGCAGCCCGTCAGTATTTCCTGATCGAGGCGTGGTAACCTAGGCAGTAAGCAATAAACTTACTTCACTCGACATAGAAAGGTTTGGGATTGCTGAGAACTAATATTTCAGCCCGATAGATAAAAGGTTACCGAAATGATAGTTTCTGCTGAACTGATTGTTGAGATCGGCACCTCAACTGACATATGTCCGCGATCACAACCAAATGGTAAATGAACGCCACGAACCACGATATCGATGGTTAGTTGTAACTATATTTACGGGCTCTGGGTAAGTACATTATTCCGGAAACGGACAGACTAGCTTACTCTCCAACAGGATTTTTTTATGTCAAACTCGCAAACGTATACGAATTTTTGAACTGGACCTTTTTATTTAATCTAGTTTAGTTCGAAAATACATAAAGGTTCCTGAGTTCAACGTAGATATCCCAAAGTTCGCAAAGATGTACTCGAATAAAGCGTGGGCTTTCATCGGTCGCAATATTATAAAAAACAAACGACCAAAATGAGAATATCCATTAATTCTGCGCGAGACAAAGTTATTTCACATTTAAAAATGATAGACGAAAATAGATTTCACACTTAAAAATGATAGACAAAAAAAATTTCACACTTAAAATGATAGAGGAAAAAACATTTCACACTTAAAAATGATAGACCAAAAAAAATTTCACACTTAAAAATGATAGACCAAAAAAAAAATTCACAATTAAAAATGATAGACCAAAAAAATTTCACACTTAAAAATAATAGACAAAAAAAATTTCACACTTAAAAATGATAGACAAAAAAAATTTCACACTTAAAAATGATAGACAAAAAACATTTCACACTTAAAAATGATAGACGAAAAAATATTTCACACTTAAATATGATATACCAAAAAACTTTGACACTTAAAAATGATAGACAAAAAAAATTTCACACTTAAAAATAATAGACAAAAAACATTTCACACTTAAAAATGATAGACAAAAAAAAATTCACACTTAAAAATGATAGACAAAAAAATTCACACTTAAAAATGATAGACAAAAAAAATTTCACACTTAAAAATAATAGACAAAAAAAATTTCACACTTAAAAATGATAGACAAAAAAAATTTCACACTTAAAAATGATAGACAAAAAACATTTCACACTTAAAAATGATAGACGAAAAAATATTTCACACTTAAATATGATATACCAAAAAACTTTGACACTTAAAAATGATAGACAAAAAAAATTTCACACTTAAAAATAATAGACAAAAAACATTTCACACTTAAAAATGATAGACAAAAAAAATTCACACTTAAAAATGATAGACAAAAAAATTCACACTTAAAAATGATAGACAAAAAAAATTTCACACTTAAAAATAATAGACAAAAAAAATTTCACACTTAAAAATGATAGACAAAAAAATTTCACACTTAAAAATGATAGACAAAAAATTTTACACTTAAAAATGATAGACGAAAAAAACTTTCACACTTAAAAATGATAGACAAAAAAAATTTCACACTTAAAAATGATAGACGAAAAAAATTTCACACTTAAAAATGATAGACAAAAAATTTTACACTTAAAAATAATAGACAAAAAAATTTAACACTTAAAAATGATAGACAAAAAAAATTTCACACTTAAAAATAATAGACAAAAAAAATTTCACACTTAAAAATGATAGACAAAAATAATTTCACACTTAAAAATGATAGACAAAAAAAATTTCACACTTAAAAATGATAGACAAAAAAAATTCACAATTAAAAATGATAGACAAAAAAATTTCACACTTAAAAATGATAGACAAAAAAATTTCACACTTAAAAATGATAGACGAAAAAAATTCCACACTTAAAAATAATAGACGAAACAAAATTTCACACTTAAAAATGATAGACCAAAAAAAATTTCACACTTAAAAATGATAGACAAAAAACATTTCACACTTAAAAATGATAGACAAAAAAAATTTCACACTTAAAAATGATAGACAAAAAAATTTCACACTTAAAAATGATAGACAAAAAAAATTTCACACTTAGAAATGATAGACAAAAATAATTTCACACTTAAAAATGATAGACAAAAAACATTTCACACTTAAAAATGATAGACAAAAAAAATTCACAATTAAAAATGATAGACGAAAAAAATTCCACACTTAAAAATAATAGACGAAAAAAAATTTCACACTTAAAAATGATAGACCAAAAATTTCACACTTAAAAATGATAGACAAAAAACATTTCACACTTAAACATGATAGACGAAAAAAATTCCACACTTAAAAATAATAGACGAAAAAAAATTTCACACTTAAAAATGATAGACCAAAAAAAATTTCACACTTAAAAATGATAGACAAAAAAAAT
The DNA here is from genome assembly GCF_053919585.1 of Euprymna scolopes. Lineage (NCBI taxonomy): Eukaryota > Metazoa > Mollusca > Cephalopoda > Sepiida > Sepiolidae > Euprymna > Euprymna scolopes. The sequence goes on along the minus strand of NC_136482.1, from coordinate 104,106,814 downwards.
TTCACACTTAAAAATGATAGACAAAAAAAATTTCACACTTAAAAATGATAGACAAAAAAATTTCACACTTAAAAATGATAGACAAAAAAAATTTCACACTTAAAAATGATAGACAAAAATAATTTCACACTTAAAAATGATAGACAAAAAACATTTCACACTTAAAAATGATAGACAAAAAAAATTCACAATTAAAAATGATAGACGAAAAAAATTCCACACTTAAAAATAATAGACGAAAAAAAATTTCACACTTAAAAATGATAGACCAAAAATTTCACACTTAAAAATGATAGACAAAAAACATTTCACACTTAAAAATGATAGACGAAAAAAATTCCACGCTTAAAAATAATAGACGAAAAAAAATTTCACACTTAAAAATGATAGACCAAAAATTTCACACTTAAAAATGATAGACAAAAAAAATTTCACACTTAAAAATGATGGACGAAAAAAATTTCACACTTAAAAATGATACACAAAAAAAATTTCACACTTAAAAATGATAGACAAAAAAATTTCACACTTAAAAATGATAGACAAAAAAAATTTCACACTTAAAAATGATACACAAAAAACATTTCACACTTAAAAATGATACACAAAAAAAATTTCACACTTAAAAATGATACACAAAAAATTTCACACTTAAAAATGATAGACAAAAAATTTCACACTTAAAAATGATAGACAAAAAAAATTTCACACTTAAAAATGATAGAAAGAAAATGCGATCGTGATGTTGATCCATTCGCAGAAATGACAATGAATCTACAATGGCTCCTTCCTGTTTATGATTTCTTCCATTAGGAAAGTACGGCACAAGGCTAGAGAGATAGGGGGAAAAGACAAGAGGTTTACTAATTTCGCTTAAATAGTCTTAACAGTCCCGCTGTTATTCCCCGATAGAGGAACCTCGTGTAAAAGGTAGTGCAGCAACCCTTCTCAAATAAAGAATCTAAATCTCGGAAGAGTCAACTTTTTAGGAGTTGACAGGATACTACTTCACCCTAACAGAGCAGAACCATTTGATGCCATAGTGATCAACCTTCTGTCGGATTGATTGACCAGGACGTATCTGCGACTGATATTAAACCAGGGAGCCTTTCTGTTCATTATAAAGGTGTTTGAAGTAAGTTGTGACCTAGTTTTGGAATGATGGACTTGTTCAGAGGCTATAAATATAATTACGTTTATCACGTTATTGGATAGCGATCTGTGGCAGTTATGGTCCTCAGAATCATGATGTGTATTTCTAGAACATGCTTTTTCTTGTTAACTATATTATTGTGTTTGTCTTGTTTATCACCGGTTAACAAAAAAAAAGAGATTTCAATATGTCTAGTAATATCTATTTAATCAAAGTTCAGTAGAGTAACTAATCTGTATATTGCTTTGAAAAATAAACTCTCATTAATGAACTATCATTGGGGGGATTATGAGATGATTGTTTCAGTTTTACTATTGTCTATAGTCCTGTTTACAGATATTTAGTATATTAAGTGAAAAAAGGTTTTTTTTGTTTTGTTTTGTTTTTTTTTCATTTCCGGTCAATTTTTGGGATTTACAGTTCTGAATTTTTCATATGAGTAATGATTGTTCTCATTATTTGGGTTCGTATTATTTATGTTTTTCGGAATACTGTTATTTCTAGTTGGGATGTTTGTTTCCTCAATTTTTAGGGCAACGACAAGACACGTACCCAGCTAGTTTTAAATGTATCCATAATAGATCAATCGACAGCGGAACTTCTTATATAAAATGGCTGAATAAGATGTAAGATACGTTCATTTATTCTTCGCGTCTAGCAATGAAAAATAATGTTTCTTTTTGGGGGATGGGAGATATATGAATAAGAATATATAAAAACTTTTGCCAATACACAAACTCAATTTTTGGTGCTTGCTTAATTTTATTTTACTTATTTCTATGTACGTTCCCAACATCTACTTTCTTCTTGGATCTTTCCGGTTCAAAGATTCACCATTGACAAATGTTCCATTCTCTCACTAATAGAAAAAAACATTGTTTAAAAAATGGTAAATAAAGTACAAAAAATCACTATCGATTGATCTGAAACTTGCACTCTAAAGGCGACCGATTTTTTAACTACACAACACACGCCTTTGGTCTATCATCTTAACTCAGTGTTGACTTTAAAAAAGGAACAAACAATTAAAGACATCAAAAAAGACAATATTTCCCCATGTTAAATTCATGCCTAACTACACAGCGCGTGCCAGCAACACATTGCCAAAGCCTGCTGCGCCCAGCCGGTATAATTCGAAAAGGCACATACGATTTTTGTAATGGAACAGCTATTGACCGTCTCTTGGTGAGATTTAGAGATAGCGCATATGTTTCTTTGCTTAAATAGAAGGTGTCCACTTCATTAGAAATCTGAAAACGGCATTTATCTCAAAATAATCCCCCATTATACTGGGGCAAGATTTGTCTTTGGGGAGGGCAAAACAATTAAGGAGAGTAGAAAGTAGACATTAGGTTTACATTCGACTACCTCGTAAATCTCACTTTTCTTGTTTAGTCCTTTAGTCCTCATATTACATGAGCGATGTTTCTGACAAAATGGGGAGATTTATCCATATGACACTTATTGTTGTTTAGTTTTAGACCTTGAAATATTTTTTTAATTTTTACCTCCTTGCCTTAAGTGACTTCTTGCTTTATCTAGAGCGATTTTCATAAATAATAATAAGAAGAAGAAGAAGAAGAAAAAGAAGAAGAGGAAGAAGAAGAAGAAGGAGGAGGAGGAGGAGGAGGAGGAAAGAATAATGGTCCAATGGTTGCCATATTGCCGAGAGTGGAAGAAGGGTCGAGCTCCGACTCTCTTATAAAGTACTCCCAAGACATGCTTAAATATATAGCCCCTAACAATCTAGTCCTACTCCTGATCTTCTCGTGTGGTTTAGTCACTAAGCCCGTCTGGCCTGTGTTACTGAGAGGAGGGAGTGCATCAGGCGAGCAAATGGCACCTTAAAACCAGTAGCTCTATGTAAATGGTGCTCAATAGTTTTGTAAGACTGGCCATCTAGGATGGAAACTTCGATTTCAAACCGCTACAGATGGTGTATTGAAAAAGAAATACTGATGGTTGTTTAACCTAAAATTCACTAAAGTTCTTATAAATGAGATGTCAAATAAAAGTATTGAGAATAACGATGTGGATAGGACTGGAACTCAAATTGAAGGGTCCATGCTCAGCAGGTGTATCCTTGATTAGCAGCGAGAACCTCTACGTCATCTTTGAACTGCTAGAATTAGAGTAAAAGGATTAACAAGGTAATCATAGGGTGCTTCTTCAGAAGCAGGATGACACGGTGAGGAAAGGACATAGAATAAAGTATAAGATGAAAAGGCAGGAAATGACGATGAAACAATGAGACGAACGAATTAGCAATAATAGGGTCACTGATGATAAGATGATGGCAGAACCTGAGGAAGTGAGAGGGGTCGTTGAAAATTAGAAGTTATGTTTGAAATAAAAAAAAAATTAAAGTAATGGAATCATGTTAAAAACAGAAAAAAAAACTCTGAAGGTGCAAGGAGAAAAAGTAAATGAAGAAATGAAGTATGTGAAATGTAAGACCATCACAGAAAAATAATTTGTTCGTAGCAAAAAAGTGTTTGGGCTATTTTATTTTTTTTACAAATAAATCACCATGTGTCAAGGCCCGGAGGCCACTCGAGGATATAGGTTAATGAGTGTACAGTAGGCAATGGCATAATATCAATATCGTAGTAATCGTTGGTAGTGGAAATTTGGTAAAGAAGAGACGGCTCATCAAGAACTTGTTTATGTTGCACTTGAAGACAGCCATATTATAGTCAGTTGGAAAGTAGGGAAACAGAAGAGATTTCCACATGCGTGAAACTCTAAGAAATAAGTTTTGTTCATGGAATTTACGTTTAGGTTTAGGCCCAAGAGTGGGAAAAATTATTCATAGTGGTTTCAGATAGACGAGTGTTTTTTTGTGAAAGTTGGGCGAGGGGGGCTATAGATTGCAGCTTAGACGAGCACTTGCCATGAAAATAACGATAAAGCAGAGACAGGCTAGCAACGTCTCTACTGTGGGAAAGAGGTTGCAGGAAAAAGATAAGGGCATCCCCTCCCACTAGACTACGAAGTCTTTTTTAACTCTGTCAAGGTAGAATAAGACTTTCTAGCAGTTCCTGCCCAGATGTGCCAACAATACTCCATCCTTGGGCGTACTTGGCTCTTATACAGGTAGAGAACTGCATTAGTAGTGAGATATCTACTGCAGCGGTAGAACGATCCCACTATTTTTTCAGCGACCTTGGCAACGGATTTGATGTACGTGTTCCATTTCAGATAAGAAGTAAAGGTCAGACCCAGAAGCTTGTCAAAAAATAGAGCCTTCCCAAGACGAGAGTCATTCATTTCAATTGGTGCCAAACGGGGACAGGGCGTTGATAGTATAAAGATAGAATCTTGGTTTTAGATGCATTAAAGTTAACCAGCCACCTCTTTCCGGAGTGTACCCTGTGCTCAAGATCAGAGGAGAAAGAATCAGAGAGAACTTGGTCATTTATGGCCTTTGAAGTGTTTCCATAAATAGTAGTTTCGTCAGCATAAATGTCTACGACTGATCTTAGGATGTTATTTAGGAGATCATTGATGTAGATAAGGAAGAGAGTTGGACCCAGGATGAACCACCTGAGGAATTCCAACATTAATACTGTAATCTGATTTCTAGCGGAACGGAAACTGTTGTGTCGTGGCACGATGGTAAAAAGAAGAAAATCAAGTCGAGTTTGGTTTAAGGAACAAGTGTATTTAACATCATAGGTACAAAGGTAGGAAACGAGTATAACTGGCTTGCACGCAGCTAGTCAGTGGTAGTACTGTCGCTTCTTTCATCAGGTAGGTATTACTGACACTATATATAGTGAGAACCGGTGTAATTTCCCTTGTGTTAGAAAGGCCGGTATAACATCCCCCTTTGAAAATATCATGTCTGGGGATTAGTAATGTTTTTGTTTTGGGTTCACCCTAATCAACTCAGTTGATTTCTGTTTTCTTTTTAACCTCCTATTCTCAGGTGCTGTCTCTGGTATGGGCACCTAAAAGTATCAAATACTGTGTCCATGATGTCCTACTCGGGCGATTTGGTCACCTCACTGTTCGAATATCTTTTCCGGATTTGCTTAGTGTGAGATTTGTGCACGAAATCTGGTCTCTTAATCACATAGACCACGTTGCCTATTTGTTTCTCAACAGTGCCGGACTCCCAGAAAGTCCAATTATTTCTGTGAATCTTGTAGAAGACTCTTTCGTCAACTTTATCCCGTTTTGGGGGGTTTTTTTGTTATCGTTTTTTTTTTTGTTTTGTTTTTTACTTTTTGTTTGTTTTAAGTTTGGCCTATCCTGATTTGGCAACAACTTGTGGAAAATCGATCTAATCTTGCGTCCGAACATTACCTCCGTAGATGTCTTCGACGTTTCGATATTTGCATTCGCAGTGACCCTGTAAACAAGTAAAACTGTTGAATTGACTTATCTTTAGGTGATCCACCAGCCTTTTTCATAGCTCTCTTGAATGTATAAACGGATCTCTCTGTTTGTCTATTACTTCTTAGATGGTATGGTGGAATGGTTATATGCTCGATTAGACGATCCTCGAAAAGATGTTTAAATTTGATAGACGTGAATTGCGTTCCTTTGTCAGTGACAATGAAGTCTACTACTTCAAACCTAGCGAATAGTTCATACAGGAAGTTGATAGTTGCCTCGGGTGTGGGGTTCTTGCATTTTAGTGCTTCCGGCCACTTATATAGGCTGTCTACAACAATGAGATAGTAGAAACCACCCAGCGGTCCCGCAAAGTCTAAATGAATTCTTGACCAGGGTCGGTCCGGTTTTGCCTACGATCGAAATTGAGTGGAGGAGCTTTCATAGCTAATGCGCATTCTCTACACTCCCTGACTTTTTCTTCTATATCCTTATTCATGTTTGGCCAGAAAACGAAAGAACGCATAAAGCTTTTAATTCTTGATATGCCTGGATGTCCCACATGGAATTCCTTAAGCATTCTTTTCTGTCATGTCGTAGGAATCACAACCCTGTCGCTATTTAACTGGAAGTTATCGAAAATTGAATAAATTTCCTCGTTTTTTCTTTCGTGCCTTTAATAAATTCGTCCACCTTTGCCTTACTCTTAATTTCATCAAGCATTACTGTTAGTTCTCTTATCGTGTCACATAAAGTATTTTTTACTTTAACTTCCGCTTGAATTACTGCTATTACCATATCCTACAATGGTTCTGTCTGCTTCGTTATTAACCTTGATAAACCGTCCGCTTCGTTATTAACCTTGATAAACCGTCTGCATGGCTATGTTTTTAGATGGTACGTTCCTCATGTGTTTTCATAAAGATTTACTCAACGCGTTTCTGTTATTTTAACAGTCTTTCTTCAAATCTTTCTTCTCGTGTCGTCGACAATTCTTTTTGTTCAGCATGTATTTTTAGAAATCTCTCTTCCATTTTTCTTTGGGCATTCTGTTGCTCCAAAAGCTCTTTTTTAAATTTTTCCTCACTTTCAAGTTGTCGTTGCATTTGTTGATTTTGCAAAGTGAGGTTTTGTTCCGTTTGAAATTTGAACAATTGAGGAAGAGACTCTTTGAATTCCGCGTCCATCGTAAACGAATTCAATTTACGCACACCCAATTTACACTTGTATTAAAAAATCATTTTTTAGCACGGCCTGCTTAATATCATTAGTTTGCTCAACTAATACACAAAACAATCCAAGTTTTCTTTTCTCCAATTCTTTTGTTTGAAGAACAAAAGTTAAGAAAAAGTTCTTTTGAAAACTTAATTTGTTGCACGTAGCATTTCTCATTAAAAAAAACAAGTCCGGCGAAATAACATTTGTTCAAAAAAGCCCTTTTTTATTTTCCCGCGGTGTTACGTAGCAAAAAATAAAGTCCATCGCTTTAAAATGTCGATTAATTTGTAAGAGAAAACAAATTTTATTTTTAACCTTTTTATGTTTTGCAAAAATACAACTTGATTATTTAACAGTTCTTTGTTAAGCACAAATGGCTTACGCGAATATTTTTCACCGTCTATTTTTCTTTAGGTTGACAAATCTGCTGTTGACCATTTTACTAATAAATAGTCAAACATGTTTTGTTCGAATATCAGATGTTATCCCAATAGTAACGACAACTTACCCGATATTGAGTAGTTGATTTGGATAATACTTATCTAAAGTCATTTAACTTGGAAGAAAAAGAGCCTAACAGTGAAAAAAAACTGGTTTCTGGAAAAAAAAGTGAACCCCATATTTTCGAAACACTTGGTGTTAATATGTTTTTTTGTTTGTTTGTTTTTTTTTTTACATAGGCATCACCACATTATCAAGGCCAAGAGGCCACTCAAGGATAAAGGTTAAAGAGTGTACAGTAGAAATTGGACAATATACTAATCATTAGTAATGAAAATTTGGTAAATTTGATAACTTATATGGAACGGCTCATCAAGAACTTATTTACGTTAGACTTGAAGACAACCATATTGTAGTCAGCCGGAAAGCAGGAAAACGGAAGACAATTCCACAGGAGTGCAGTTCTAAGAAAGAAGCTTTGTTCATGGAATCTACGTTTAGGTTTAGGCACAGATAAAGAGTGGGGGGAATTATTGATAGTGTTTACAGCTAGACGAGTGTTTCTTGTGAAAGTTTGGCGAGGGGAGACCATAGATTGAAGCTCAGTCGAACACTTTCCATGAAAATAATGATACATCAGAGACAAACTCGCAACATCTCTTCTGTGAGATAGAGGTTGCAAGGAAGAGAAAAGGACATCTCCTACGAGGCTACGAAGTCTATTTTGAACTCTGTCAAGGCAGGCCAAGTCCTTTCTAGCAGCTCCTGCCCAGATGGGACAACAGTACTCCATCCTTGGACGTACCTGGCTCTTATATAGATAGAGAATAGCATCAGCAGTGAGATATCTACCGGATCGATAGAAAGATCCCACCATTTTTCCAGCGGCCTTTGCAACAGATTTGATGTACGTGTTCCATTTAAGATCAGGAGTAATGGTCAAGCCAAGAAGCTTGTCAAAACTTGAGGCCTCCTGAAGACGAGAGCCATTCATTTCAATTGATGCCAGATGTGGATCAGAATGTTGATGATGTAAAGAGAGAAGCTTGGTTTTAGATGCATTAAAAGTAACCAGCCACTCCTTACCCCATTGTACTACGTGCTCAAGATCAGAGGAGAGAGAATCGGAGAGAACTTGGTCGTTTACTGTCTTAGATGTGCTACCATAAATGGTAGTGTCATCAGCATAAATGTCTACAAATGATGTAAGGATGTGATTTGGAAGATCATTAATGTAGATCAGGAAAAGAGTTGGGCCCAGGATGGACCCCTGAGGGACACCGGCATTAATACTGATAGCTTCTGATTTTTGCCTCTCAACTACTACTCTTATGAACCTATCAGAAAGAAATGATTTAATAATTTAGAAGACATTTCCAGCAATACCATAACTAGAGATCTTATGAAGTAAACCTTTATGCCATACCCTATCAAAGGCCTTAGATATATCGAGAGCAATTTCCCTAGAAAGGTTGCCTCCGTCGAGAGATTTGCTAATCCTATGAGATATAACTGTAAGCACATCTGCTGTAGATCTAGCAGAACGGAAACCATATTGAGTGTCACTAAGAAGGTTATTTTGTTGAGATGGTTGATTACTTCTGTATTTAACACAGATTCCAGCAACTTACTTATGACGCACAGGAGACTTATTGGCCTGTACTGAGAGGGGGATGAGCGATCACCTGAATTCTTAAATACAGGGCATACTGATGAAAATTTCCAGGGAGATGGGAAACTATTCTCCTTAAGACAACGTTTAAACAGTTTTGTAAGTATGGGCGCTAGTTCAGGTTGAAGTTTTTTGAGTACTATAATTGGAATACCGTCAGGGCCAGTTGCTTTACTGGAATCAAGGTTTTTGATTAGCTTCGCAACATCACGTACAGATATACGTATATCACATAGCGTGTTTTCTGATACAGGAGGAAACTAACAGTAAATGGTGAATGGCTTTCTCAGGAAATCCTAAAATTTATTTTTCAACTGATAAATTCTGAATTTTTTAATTATGACTATTTTTGTAGGCAATCATTCCGTTAATGTCCTTTAATATTTTACTTGATAAATTTGAGGGCGACAAAACACATTATAACTCTTTCTAATTGTTCCTAAGAAGTATTTGTTTTCTTTTTTTATTATTCTGCTTATTTGTTAAAAAAAATATCCGTAATAGTTTACTGAACAAAAAGAAGTTTGTATTTTCTGCTTTTACATTTGAAATCTCAAATGTTACTGTTCCTTCTAACGATGGATATAGAGTCAGATCTGATTTACACAAAGTAAATGCTAAATTACGCAAAGTTTCAAAGCTAACATTCAAAGCATTGTATCCTAGTGACAATAAGTTGTTGACATTTTTCATGAGACAACTATTGCAGCTTGCTTGATACGTTAGGTGAAATCGACCTAATTTCACTTTGCATACAAATTAAAAATAAACTTTTAGATAAAGTCTACATTTTTTTTTCTCAATATATAGCAATACAGAAATTAAAAAATATAAAATTTAGATTCGCATGCAAGAGGTTCGTATATGTCTAACTGATGAGCCCAAATGAGTGCGAAACTCGAGTCTTGGACTTCCGGTTTGTTGGCTATCATTACTCTTGTGAGCCGCAACGCTGTTTGATTATGGAAATAATTATATAATCTCTCACTTTCTAAGTATATATATATATATATATATACATATATATATATATATATATATATATGTATGTATGTATGTATTATGTATGTATGTATGTATGTATGTATGTATGTATTGATTGACTTCTTGGTCGACGCATAATTTAAACCCAATCGAAAAGTCACTACTTCGTTAAATTTAATACAACTTCCGCTGGGAATGATTGCATACTAATAGTTATTAATTTATTGGAATTAGTTTCTTTTGTAGAAACACAAATATTGGAAATATAATTCTAAAACTTAATTAACATTTTGAATGAAATATTCATCTTATACAACTTGGGAGAACTTATATGGAGACTTCGATGTACAAAATAGCGTTCATCGCGAATCAGGCGCCGACGCAAACAAAACGAAATTAAACATTATTTGACTGGTCTGGATTATCGGTTTTACGACATATCAACCGTGTGTGCGTTATTTAATGTCAACGTAATAATACACCCTTCAGTAAGTCGCGTACCTAACTAATATAAATACAGCTCTTAAGCAAAATTAGATTTTATTCATTAACACGGTCCTGTTCTATCGTAATATACTGATTCCAATGCTTTTCGAACAATTTTTACCTCAAAACACACCTAAATTTATAACATTGCTTATTTCGTATATATTTGGGGTCTGAAGACAACTAGTAGGCGCTGAGACCAAATTTGTAGAATAGGGTTGGCGTGAAATCAATTTGAAGTGTATTTCATGCATATTTCCCATCGCTGTGATTAACTTGTGGCATGGTGAATTAATTTTGTGAAAGAGCGCTTCATTCTTCTTCATTTGTGTCCGCCTTTTAGTCGATTTCTTTCTTCATATGTACACATAATCTTATATTATTGTTCTTCCTTTCTCACAGGATTCGATGAACGAAATGCTTTGTGCATTCAAAAAATACGTAGGTCAAAGCCTTGCATGCTGATGTTTGCGTTCTTTTTTTTGTATCTTCAAACAGCTTTTTCCTACTAGTGTTCAATTAGTTAACTGCCAATTTGACTCTAGAGCCACGTGGTTTATTCATGTTTGTTTCATGTTCGTCTATTTGCACAAAGCCTCGTTTATTGCGTTCAAATAATCGCTCTAAATTGTCGATGCGTTAATGTTTTTTTATTAACTGTGAGCAAATGTGATACTCACTTTCTCATTGACAAAGGCTCAATGCACTGCCTTATTATATCTTCAACTCCTCTACTATTATCCCACAAACCTTATTTTACAATAACCGAACCAAGTTTATGGACTACATGACTTGGACAATATTATTTGTGTATGTACAGAATCCATTTAAAATAACGTAGCACGTTTTAACCATTGTGCCGAGGAAACAGAGCTCGTATAGCACTTATCAAACCATTACCTTGCTTGAACAGTATTTTCTTGTATCAGAAAGCAATGGTATATAAACACAAAAAGAGATTTTTCTATCATTTTTTTAATTTGCGATAGTAGTAATTTGTAAATCAGTAATCTGATTGGGATCATTGTTACCGTATTATTGAAGGTTAGTACTTTATAACATCACAAAGACCGTTTTTAATAAGTAGAGCAAACTCTATGCTAGCCCTGGAACTAATTGAATAATGTGTTATCTATTGTAAATGACTATTGGTTTAACATTCACCTGGGCAAGTCAAACCGAGGTCCCTCCTTGCCTACACGTTGATTAAGGAAGAAACTTCTAAAGAACATTACATTCCTTATGTTTAAACCGGTCAGTGGAATTTATTTTTATAGCATTAGTTATTACAGAAAGATATCGTCTTCCCATATACAGCACCTTGTATTCCCAAACGGTTTCTCATCTCGTAAGAATTAGGTTAAAATTTGTTTAACTTTGGTGATCTAACGAAAACTGGTGTGTTGATGTGATTATATTGTAAACGATTTCTCTTATGTAACAAATACGATTAATTGGACAAGTTTATATTTTTCCTGAGATAGGAGAATTTGTGGGTTATATCTTGTCCAACAGTATTAGCACACCAATAGCCACAACGGACCCAATGTGATTTGTTAACTTAGACACAGGATCAGTTTATAGTAAGCAATCGACTCATCAAAAAGATATATTAATATAAAATAAAATAACTGCCATCAACCAACTTGCCATGCCATTAATAACATACAGCTTTGGCATCATTGACTGGCCACAAAAATACATCAAGAGGCTAAATGTAATGTCAAACCTAGGACGTTGAGAAGTGGAAGAAAGTCCTGTTTTCTGATGAGAAAAAATTAAATGTAGATGGTCCTGATGGCTTCCAGCGATATTGGCATGACAAAAACATGTCCCTTGAAATTTTTTCCACACATCATAGTGGTGGAGGGTCTTTAATGGTATGGGGTGCATTTTATTGCAGAGGGGCGATGGAGCTCCAGGTGGTTCAGGGTCGTCAGGCAGCAGCTGGTTATGTTAGCATGCTACAAAAAGCATCTTTGATGATGGAGGGTCATCGTTTGTGTGGGGATGGATGGTTATTCCAACAGGATAATGTTGCAATCCACACTGCAAGACGGAGCTTGAGCTTTCTACAATAAAATGGAGTCCATCTCTTGGGACATCCTGCATGCTCATCGGACTTGAACCCAATTGAAAATATTTAGGGATGAATGACAAGAGAGGTTTATGGAAATGGCAAACAATATTCAACAAAAAATGAACTTCGTGAAGCCATCTTCAGAAACTGGGGTAGGATCCCCCGCACCTTAATGGAAACCCTTATTCCTAGCATGCCCCAAATAATTTTTGAAGTCATCAAATGCAGTGGAGGTAGAACTCATTATTAAGTTTGATTGATGAATGTTTTCATACACTTTTTGTACAATTTAACAGAATATTTTGTCTCTGGTCTTATAATTTAGATCATGTGTAAAAAGTCTAATTTAATAAAAATGTAAATCTAATTTAATAAAAATGTAAATCTTTGGAATGTAGCTTTTTGTTTCCATAACCTTTTAGATTGTAGTATTGGTAACCTTAAGCCGGAAGAATTTAAAATGCATCTTTTAAAAAAGCTGTTGTTTTTAATTTTTAAGTGGTCTTAAATTTTAGATCAGCAGTGTATATATTAGCCCGGCTATATAAATATTCTAATCGGTTCCGTCGATATTTTCTCGCATATGAGAGCGCTTCAAGCGACAGACAATAGCGTCATCTCCTTTTCTTTTGTTTTATTTTTACTCACCTTCACTCCAAACAAGGTATATTGCCACTTTGGCCTAAGGGGCTACTAATTGGGACGATGCCTATAAAAGATTAAGATGTTGGTTTACGTTGCATTTGAATTTCTGCATATCAGTAGAGTTTGGGAAGCAGACAGCAGGAAGAGAATTCCAATGTCTAGCTGTCCTAGAGAAAAAGCTATTGTAATAGAAAACTTTCAAACATTAACAGTGCTTCAACAGTGAAGGGGTGTGATTTTTGTTGCCAAGCGTGTTAGTCGGGTATATGTACGTCGAGGGGGGCATAAGTGCAATGAATTCATCAGAGCACATTCCTTTAAAATACTTGTAAAATAGACACAGGGATGCAACATTGTGTCGATGAGACAGGGGTTCGAGCACGAAAGACAGTAAACACCTCGCCACCTTCCAAAGGGTGGGGTAATGCTTGGGAGGATGACATAAATCACTGCGCAGATTACATTTTCACTTTAATCTTCAATTACATCTTTTAAAAGTTTAAATATTACGAATTTATATCTGTTCCTTGAGTGATGTTGATACAGCACGTGAGTATGTCAATTTTCTAGTTTCTACCGCTTTATAGTACGAAGAAACATATTTATGAAGTTTCGTTGAAAATACACGTATTTGAATAAGAGAGTAAGTAACTATGATCAAAATGTTTACGTATTGTTTTATTGGAAAACAAAAAACATTAGAATGTATGTTTTTAAGCAAAATTAATTCGCTTTGAAATAAGGCCGAATACATTTGATCTCTATTTTTGTGGATTATTAAAAAAACATTAGTTTGAAAAATAGTGATGCAATATTTGATTTTTTTTTTATTTCATTCATAACATCCTGTTTTAAAAAGTTATCTGAACTTCGAGCTCGGTTGTTGACTACGTAAAAATTACTCTCTTAGTGATGTGTAATCCGCCAATTAAGTTCTTTTAATCTAATGTGTCTAATACATGTTGCATTTCAATGTTATGTCATACATGCAGAAAATTATTAGCCATACTTTGTTTCTTGTTTGTTCTTGTTTAAATCTAGGACATTACCGTCCTTACATTAAAGCTCATTATTAACACTTTCAAAAAAGCTAGATCAAAGCAAAACTGATGGAAGACAAGAAAGGTTTATTCGACATGAACTTCGTTTCAAATCATTAATAATTTGATGTTAATAATCATTGTTTAATCAATCATATTTTGTAAGCTCATTGTATTTTCTCATGTTCACACGTTGCGTTCTGCCAAGGAAGAAAGCATTTCTCTCTCTCTCTCTCTCTCTCTCTCTCTCTCTCTCTCTCTCTCTCTCTCTCTCTCTCTCTCTCTCTCTCTTCGTTCTCTCTCTCTTCGTTCTCTCTCTCTTTCTGTGTATATATATATATGTGTGTGTGTGTGTGTGTGTGTGTGTGTGTGTGTGTGTGTGTGTATACATGTATATACATGTATATTGTATAGATTTATTACATAAATTTAAGGCCTTTCTGATCGTTTTTATTTTTGGAATGACAGTGTGTGAGAGGCTCTCTCTCTCTCTCTCTCTCTCTCTCTCTCTCGAACGTCACCCGAAGGGAATCATTTCGTAAAGTTTATTTTTAGGTCACAGTATGCAAGAAAATATTTCATCAAATCCATTTTGTTTGTAAAGTTTTATGATAAGAAGAGGCGAAAAACCCATCACTGCTTGCAAAGTGTCCCTCTCTGGCCATATTTTATTTCAGGAAGAAAAGTCAGTTGACCAGCGGCTGTCGTTGAGATCGGTCAGCAGAACTCATGCGAAGGAGAAGGAAAAAGAAAACAGGGATCCGCCGAACAAAAGAAAAAAGAAAGGAAATTCCTCATTTATTGGAAACGAAGTCTAGAAATAAATGCTACCCGTCACAGACTTGGATGTTAAACATTTTCTTGCCCGGCCAAAGTATCCGAAGACTGTACTGTGCCGATTCATTCACGAAGACTTATATACTATTTTTTCACCGAACTTTAATCTGAATTACCTCCCTCCATGTCACGCATCGATCATGTAAGTTAAGCTTTTTTTATACACTGTTTTCTGGGGTTAATTGAAACTGTTTTTCTTCCTCTGTTCGTTTTAGTATAAGCTAGATCTCCCTCCCCTGATTTGCTCTATTTATTCTTTTTATTTATTGTTTCTATAATATTTCCCCGTATCATTTGCTGTTAAATAAATATCTATTTTTACATTAAAACTTTGGTCGTTTTGCGTTGCCTCTCGCATACTTGTTATGTTTATCTTCCTAGACACAGCTCCTAAACTGGAGAAACTCCCTTCCCACGTGTTCTTCTGTCTACTTGCAACTAAGGGACCTTACGAGCCAATATATATTATGCAAGGTACAAAATTTCATTATTGCAATCGTGACAGGAATGTTATATATTAAACGTCGCTTATTGTTCTTAAGATGATGAATGTTCTTTTGTTTACATGTTAAGAAGGATAAGTCTTAGAGTGATAGACAGTCTTAGGAGAGTTCATGTTGTGAGATATGGATGGAGACATTAACACGTATATATAAGAGAGTGAACATATAAATAAACTTTGAGAAATGATTCGCTATCTAGATAGACAGACCGATAATTGAGAGGTTAGCATTTATGCCGATGGATTCGTATGAACGGGAGTGTTTGTATAACATAAATAGACACATATACTTTCTAACACATATATTTTTTAGATGATGAATTTCAAATAGATTGTACACATAAATAGACAATACCTTTTTCATGTAATGATGGACACAGGAGACGGAGTTATAAAACACATTGGACATTTATTCTTCTTCCACTTGAACCGGTTGGTGGCTTTGCGTTCAGGAATTCAAAGGTTCACATATTAAGTTTCAAAATGTGATCGTCTCGCTTTTAGACGATTGAAACCCATGTTTGTCGATCTCAAACTCCCTCTGAGTTTCTCACTAGCTAACTAACTAACTAACTAACTAACTAACTAACTCTCACTTCCTATATTGAGAAATCCATGCATGTCCGGCCACGAGAGCAAAACTCACGTGCCCCCAACATGCGTGACTTGCACGTTTCCGACATTCTGATTTCCCAATAACCTATTTTCTCTTTTGTTGTTTCCACAAAGGAATTCAACCTGCATATCTAATTCATTTAAACCATATTTTATTATCCACATTCTTTTAACAATTGAATAGTTTATTTATTATTTATTTCATCAGAATGCACAATTTACTGGACATTCCATTTGAACCTATTGTTCTTTAAAACTTATATCCAAGGTTCGATTTCTGCTTTCTCTCATTTTATTTTCATTTTAAGTAATCTCTCTATTTTTATACTTACATGAAAAAGGGACAGCCCTTATCATGTAACAGGAAGACCCGTTTTGATGTTCATGATTAAACCTGGGAAATTAAATAAAATTAATGGGAAAGCCAGCTGACCGGTTTCGCCCTCACTTTTCGTAAGCTGGATCGAGGAATTTCCTTTTTTTATTAATAAAATCGAGTGAAATGGGAGACGATACGTTTAAAATAAATGGGAGACAATACGTTAAAAAAATAGTGATATATTGTATTAGAAAAAGGACGGGATATACTATGTGTCTAAAATAACGATACGTATATCACCTAGAGACTGTTCACGTTGAAACCTAAGAGACATTGTTTCTGTATATATATATATATATATATATATATATATATATATATATATATATATATATATACAAACCGTGTAAGCTATTAATTTTTACAGTCTAGTCATCCTCACGTCGAGTTCAACAAATTGGACCCTATTGAACTTCAATTTCCGGTATTTCTATATAGCCTGTTTCATATACTCGTGTGTTTACTTGCCAAATATTTATCTGTTACACCACGCAAACACTCGCGGCATAACGGATAAAGTACTTGGCAAAAATTCAGTTTTAAGTGACACTCTTCTGGAAGTTGGAGGTTCAATTGTCAGAACAGGTGACACGAAGGATACAATTACAAATTACTTAAGACTTCACCTAGGCTGCGGCTGACGAAACGAGAGCATGCTACTCTCGTGGATTAAATAAAGAGGTCCGTTTGAATTGACATGCAGATTTCCGAGTTGGATCAAAAGATTCCCATGCTTGACAATACACGCTTGAAGAAGGTCGGACTATACATCGTCGCGAAACGTTGTACGAATAACAATGAGGGTGCACACAGTAGTCCAAATAATCCAAATAATATATATCATCAATGTCCAAATTTCAATAACAAAATATTTTAAATACGAATGTTTTGGAAATAGTACGCGTACGCCGAAGTAAAATTATATTACTATTAACAACGCAATTTTCATAAACAATGAATGTGTGACGAAATTAGCATACACTGTCATTCCGAAATACACATATCCACAGACGTATGCAAAAGGGCGACACAATCGCGGACGCACACAATACATCCATATACGTAGGCATTTGTTGGGGCATCCAGGTGTTGTCGCTCAACCATATTCATTTGTGTTTGTTCTCTTTTCTATTCTCTCTTTTTCTGTCACCAATCTCCAAAGTCCCGTTTAATTTGACGGTTGAACGAGATTCAACGAGAAATTGCCTTCGGTTCAGACTTCCGCAGACCGCGGCTGGGAATTACCAATTCTCTCTCACATTTGCATATTTCTATGCAGACGCGCTGTGTGACACCCGCAAAACGGTCTCACCTGTGGAGTCAATTTCTACAATTTCAGTGTCCCGAGGGAAAAAAAAAGCCAATTACTTTGCTTAATTGACAGGATACGTGTGGACAGACGAGAGAAAGAACTGTGCACAAGTTTGGTTTTCCTCACTCACTTCAACTCGCCTGTTTTTTGTTTTTTTTTTGTTTTTTGTTTTTTTGTTTGTTTTTGTTTTTTTTTGGGGGGTCGTTTTTATATCGCTTTACAATTACTTGTTTCAGCAATTTCGAGAGAGAAAAAAGACTATTTCAAGAACACATCTTAAATTCTTAATAGTTTTAAATTGCATCTGCGGCATTGTTACAAATATAGCACTGTCACAATTTGACTTAAAATTATTACTCGTTTCCAAGCGATTCAAGAATTAATAAAGTTCACTGTAATGCTATTTCTTTCGACAGATATTTTGTTTAGAAGAATATTAAAGTTTTTTTTTATTACTATGCCCGCTTCTATTTGTTATCCGCCATATTGCCTCTGTCATGACTAAAAATAAATATCCACAATACATAGATTAATATGCGTACATTCTTCATTCGTTTAGTCGGAGAAACAAATGCTGATTAAATACCTTTAGTATGATATATACAGTATAGATTTCTTTATTTATATAAATATTATTTATTACATGTTTCAGTTGCGATTTATTTGGGGTTTTGTCGATAATGTGACTTGAGGATGTTAGATTTCTAAAGAAATCCCAACTGCAATATGTATGCACATATGTAGCCAATAATAAAAAATATATACTATAATACTGCTCTGCGTGTTATTGAGCATTATTTTATAAACACCTGAGTTTAATTGGATTAACATCTAGGAAACTACAGCAATAAGCAATAATATATATTTTCCAGGCATCCAGGTGTTGTCTCTCAACCATATTCATTTTGTGTTTATTCTCTTTTCCTTCCCTCTTTATAGTGTGTATATATATATATATATATATATATATATATATATATATATATATATATACTAGCAGGGTGCCAGGCATTGTCCCGTCGTAAAATACGCTTAAATATGATATTTTGATTAATGAAGATTTCGTATTTAATATTATATTGGAGCCAATATATAGTAATTCTTTAAAATGGTTTACAAAATGACTCGCGCGCAACCACCGAGAATCGAAGCCAAAATGTTTAACTTCCGATTTACTTTTATTCCTCTGCCGTTAATGAGTGAGCTATGAAGACATGTTTGCTACAAGGTTAAACATTAAAATATGAATCAATAGCTATTACGTTTTGCATGCATATTCGAAATCTGTAGTTCGACTTTCACCTAACAAATTTCATTTGTTTTAATTTTAACACTTTTGTACCGATTTTCACGAGCTAAAACACAAATATACAGTTTCGCATGGGTTCAAAAACCTTATATATGAAGTGGTTTCAGCCTAACGAATCCTAGTGTGGATGAAACGTGAAATATTCTGTGTAGCTAAGTAGCTTAATTGCCATATATATTTTTCTAACTTACTATGTATATATATATATATATATATATATATATATATATATATATATATATATATATATATATATATATATGAGTAAGAATAAGATCAAAATACAAGCGATGGTTGACGTTATGATTATTTGAAAAGGAAAACCGAGAATTTATAAGATAATGTTCATCAACGTTTCGTCTTTATGTCAGGGGACATCATCAGGATTTTTGAGGTAAGAATGTAGAAAAAAAAACACATTCGAGTGAACATGAAAAAGTCCTAAAATCCTTCCCATTCTGGGCAGAATCTGCACGTGTGACGTGTGGAAAGGTTGAATTAACTTATGCATTTATATATACACTAATACGTTAATCATATACATATGTACTATTTTTTCTTTCGATATCCTGTCTACTTCGTTTGAATTATATGATATACTGATTTATCCAGGATCTGTATTTATATTTTGTTCCTTGATTATTTATTTCCTATAATAGAGGCTAAATTGTAGAAACCTTTTCTTTGCATGATGGTGCTAGTATTTGAAATAAGTGCTGATTCTAGATGTCTTTGTTTAGCTCTATCTACAACGAATTTGATCATTTTTGCATGATCAAAGTCAAACGAGTGATCATGTTCAGCACAAGGGCAGAAAAGTGCATTTCAGGAGTTTCCATTCTTTATCTCTCTTCTATGTTCATATAATTTTTACGAAGTAAACAGGATATCGGAAAAAAGTACATATGTATATGATTAACGCTTAATGTATATATAAATGCAGAGATTAATCCAACCTTTCCACACGCACACGTGTAGATTCTGTCCAGAATCGGAAGGATTTTAGGACTTTTCTCATGTTCACTCAGATGTGTTTATGATCATTTTCTTCTACATTTTTACCTCGAAAATCCTGATGATGTCCCCTGAAGTAGAGACGAAACGTTGATGAACATTATTTTATAAATTCTCGGTTTTCCTTTTCAAATAATCATATATATATATATATATATATATATATATATATATATATATATAAGTTTGGTGGTTAAATTTGAAATTCTGAAAAAAAAAACATAGACACATATATTCGAATTAAGAATTTATTGTTTGACAAAAGGAATATATAGAAGGGGTTATGTTAATTTTCTTAATTAAAATGTCAAAACTAGATGGGGTATCTTTCCTGGTCCAGTACTTTCCATCAAAGTCAATCAGAGAACGCCTAGCCAGGAAGATATGTTTCCTTTCTAGATATGTTATATTGGAATTGTTCTTAGCGAAGATTAGGGCTTTATTAAGAAGTATTGGGATATAGATTGGTAATAATTACATATATCGAAAGTTATAAAGTTATGTCTTTTTTATCTTTGAGTTAAGTGAACGATTTGAGGACAGTTTAGGAGCATTGCCAGAGGGGGATTTTATATTCTCTTTTATCCGAGGTATAATTCTGTCTAAGATTTTCTTACAAACTAGTCCTAAATCAGAGCTTGAGGGGCAGATTAATCTTAAGAGGGGTTGTCTTGGAAATTTTCTTTATGGTCCTTCATTGTAAATCTTGGGGTTCCTGGGGTAACGATTTCAGTGAAATTGTGGAGGTTCATTTGTTTGAGTATGTTCCAGGCATCTATATTTATCATGTCTAATTCATTTTTATGAACAATTTTATATGATTTATTCAATTATTTGTACATAAGCTTCTTATAGGTGGGGTAATCCATCTTGTAGTGTTTTTTTTTGTTTTATCTGCGGGTACAAATAGGTTTGGGTTTTTCTTAACTTTCTGTGTGAATTTGTTTATTTTACTTGTGATGGCGTTAATTGGGTGCTTCTGTTTTTTTTTATTTAATCTTCTTAACTAGGTTTAGCATAAGTTTTTCAAACTCTTTTAAGTGGGGGTTAAATTTTGGGTGGGAGACTGTTTTAAGTCCATAGCAATTGGCGGCGGCTCTTTCAATTTGTTTTAGTTCTCTATTAGAGTTAATTGGGAGGTCATTTCTACGGTATTCTGGGTGTGGGATTTGTGTTTTGATTTTATACTGTTTGTTGGAGCGCATATCAAAATGGTATGCGTTCCATCTAATATTAATGAGGAATTTATTGATAGCCTGTGTAATGAAAGATGAATTAGAGGGAATGGGAATATTTTTAGCTAAAAGGGGTATATATTCCTTGTCAAACATTTTTACCCCTCTCCCCCCTCTTTTTTACCCTCTCTACTTCACCCCACTCTCTTCTTTCCCTCATCTAAAAGGCTTCCCTCACCCACTATCAATAAGAAAGCGAACTATCTTTCTACAGGGGCTCACGCCAGAAACTAATTGTCCAACGCACCGTTTTGAATATCATCTCCCGGATTATTTTGCTATTTTGCTACCCATACTATTGATTTTGAGGTCCATAGCATACATAACTCAATGCTCAAATTCTATTACTCACGGGGATAATTTCAATGGAATGGTATATCCACCCAACATCGGATACACTTTGTCAACACCGAGAAAGATTTTGGACTACATCAACCAACACACACTCAACGCACCAACGAATACGGCTGCCACGTATACTTTTAGAAAAATCAATAAGGAGAAATACGCTTTTGCTATATGGGAATATTAGCTTCTCCCCTGGACCTATTTTTTGCCCACCTGGATTTATAACCCTGAAGGACATTGTACTTCTTCCGATAATGGACTGCCCAGGTTGTATCAACTTCTCTTTTCGTATAGTTTTTCCATATAATTATCCACAACCACTCAAAAAACTATTTTCAATAATTGTGCTGAAAAGCAAAATAAACTTCCATTCACAGCTGAATACTTTGCTAACCGCATTTCATTTCCTCTGATGATATGAGCCAATATTGAAAATCAATGGATTAAGGAAATTAACATAACCCCTTCTATATATTCCTTTTGTCAAACAATAAATTCTTAAATCAAATCTGTCTGTATGTTGTTTTTTCAAAATTTAAAATTTAACCACCAAACTTATATATTTATTCTTAAATATTGAGCTTTTCCATTTTGGCTAGGATCACTGGTATTACTTCAAGTAATATCTATCAGGATTTTTCATCTCAATTCTATCAGTGTCTTATATATATATATATATATATATATATATATATATATATATACACACACTAGCGGCTATAATATAAAGGACGGAAGCAACAAACACATAACTATGTGTATTACTTAAAAAGTAATACATGATCAACAATGATTTCTTTTCCGAAGAAAGATTAGGATGCAATGCATATTATACAAAGTTAGAAATAATTACATAATAGCTTTTTTTAATAAAGATTAAATGGAACAAGGCAAATAAGCTACCAGACCAAAGTTAAAGAACGGTGTTAATAATTTGCAAAACATTTAATTTACATCAATATGTTTACGTATTGTTTTATTCGTAAACGAAAAACTTTGCTATAATAAATGAAATTCATCTATCATTAAGACTTTATTTTTAAACAATATGACAAATGTTAAACGCTTTTCTATTTTGAAGAAGAAACGTCATTTTTCCCATCGAGAAAGAAAGTCAATTTCAGAAATTTCTGATATTTTTCATTGGTCTTAACGTGTCGTTCATGATGAAATTAGTAGGTATAAGACCGATATAACATTAGATGCAAAACCAAAAACTCAGCAGACCTAGAAGAACATCTAAAGAGACGATCGATTAATTATCAGAATGTATATAAAATCCTGTTTTAAAACTTCTACATAAATTTCCCGCAAATTTAATGTGAATCATATGATAAGATCTCAAGGAAAACGATTGCCAACAAGTTTTTAAAAATGCAGGATTTTATGCTTGTGTTCCAGCTCTTAAGTCTCCACTTCAAAGCGAAACCAAAGGGTGTTTCTGGAGTATGCAAAAGAGTATGTTCGGACTGAAGCACAAAGGGATACTGTTCATTTCACTAAATAGCCCAAATTTAAGATATTTGGTTCTGACAGATAAAACCTACGTATTCTTTAGAAGGAGAATCTTCTCAATGTGCCAAGAAACTACTGAGCTTATGTGGCGGAAGTGTGATGGAGTGGGAATCTGCAGGACTTGACCCTATCATGCGCATACATATAATATCGATGCTGCGAATTACAAAAACCTTCTTTAGCATTCTGTGGTACCAAGATTACACCATATTCTTCATTAATCACCTATTTTTTATGCAGGACAATGCATCGATCAAAAGATTTTCTTTGTGTTAAGAAGAATTTTTAATTATTTTTATATTTGTACGTTTAAGGGCGTTCCAAAACGATGTCTTCTATTTTTTTTATTTCGATCAAATGAGTCAGAGGAGATTGCAAATTGCATGTTTATGATGAATGAACTTATGAATTTATGACCTAAACTTTTCGTCTTTCTATTGCAGATATTGGCAGTGTGTGTGACTCTAAGAAAACAACCCCTGTCATGGACGTGCGTCAAAAGCAGAGATGCGTCATTGAATTCCTGGCAAAAGTGCACTGAGAATGATGGTGACTAAAAAAATCTGGATTATTCATACAATATTTTTATTGCCATCAAAATCAGTGAAATAGCTCTATTTTTTTTTTCAATCAAACCGATTAAATGCTTGCCCACTGCAGTAGGCCGTGAGGACTTAGTTCTCAATACATTGTAGTCTTCAAGAGAGTCTACTTTGGATTTTATAAAATTATTATTATATAATAACTTGAATTTTATACAATTTTTGTTATATAATTAACAAATTAAAAAATTACTGGGTTTTTTTTTTTACACATTGATCACCACTTATCAAGGCCTGGAAGCCACTCAGGGATAAGGGTTATTGCAAGTACATTACGTTAGTGTGGAGATTTGACGAAGTGTTTACTTAAGGGGGCGGTTCATTAGGAATTTGTTAATGTTGGACTTGAACACATCCAAGTTGTAGTCCAGTGGGAAGCGTGCAGTTCTAAGAAAGAAGCTTTGTTCATGGAATCCGCGTTTTGATTTAGGCACAGATATAGAGTGGGGGAAATTTTTCACAGTGGATTCAGCTAGACGGGTGTTTTTCGTGAAATATTGGCGAGGGGGGTACCAGAGATTGGAGTTCAGACGAGCACCTGCCATGGAAATAACGATAAAACAAGGATAGGCTCGGAACGTCTCTTCTGTGGGAGAGAGGTTGCAGGGTAGAGAAAAGAGCATCCCCCACTAAGCCACGAAGTCTATTTTGTACTCTGTCAAGGCATGATAGGCTGTTTTTAGCAGCTCCTGCCCAGATATGGCAACAGTATTTCATCCCTGGACGTACTTGGCTGTTATATATTAACTTGGATTTTATAAAATTACTGTTTATAAAATTATTGTTATATAATAACTTGGATTTTATAAAATTATTATTATATAATAACTTGGATTTTATAAAATTATTGTTATATAATAACTTGGATTTGATAAAATTATTGTTATATAATAACTTTGATTTTATAAAATTATTGTTATATAATAACTTGGATTTAAATGTAAAGTTCAATTGTTTTTCAAGCAGAAACCTTCATTTCGAACGTACTGTGTCTTAAAGAAGAATACTGTTGATTTTATATGCTGGTCTTTTCTGCTTGTGTGGTGATAAAACTTCTTAAATGCATTTGTGGTGTTAGACTGTATAAGAGTGTTAACTTTGGTCAAAATCAGATTGTTCTTTTTTAATCGGATTTTTTCAATTATAGATTTTCCAACAGAAATGAAATTTCCAGAATGTATCGTTATCATTGCTCACTGAAACTACTATTTCAATTGTATTCAATGAAATAAATATTCTTAAACCAGAGCCAAATTTATGTCTACTAATGGAAACTGCAAAAGATAACCATATGCCTAATTCGTTAAACCAAAAGTAGCTCAGTTGGAGGCACGGTTCCCATGATTTTTGGCATATGACAAATAGGACCATGAACAAACGCGTGACCTCATCTAACCATCACCAATGAACAAAAAGTGATTTCCTCAACATCCGAGAAAACCAGACGTTGTGCAAAGAACTTTACATTAACTTCCACTGTTTGCGATCAGGGCCGCCTACTAATTAGACTGAAAAAAAAAATCAGCGATATCCATGTATATACTTCCAGAATGTTGTCAAACTTATCAAGAACCTTGATGCCAGCAAAGCAATTAATCTTGACAGCATTGTACTTAAAAACTGCAACCTTAACTAGCTCTTACTAGTACATGACCGTTCTTTCATTTTAGAAAATACAGCCTGACAAAGTAGTAGTAAGTTTAGAGGTTTATATATATTTTTGTACTTCAGACAGCCTTTAGTCCTTTAAAACGTACGTAATTTTAATAACAAAAAATGATTTAATATGAGACTTTATGAAAGCTTAGGCGTTTTCAACTTTGAATAACGTTCATTGCAAATGTTTTGAAGATACCTGTACGTAAAATTGTACGTTTGAACAGCACGGAGAATTGATTTTTTCTTGTTAATAATAGAGTCTTCAATGTGGGCGCATCTATCATATTCTTATTAGTAATTTGTTCAATTCACACTTATCTATATAAATATCGCCCGAGTTCATTCATGACTTATGTAAGTTTAGTTTTAATATCTCTTTTTGTTGTTTTTTTTTTTGTTTTTTCGTGCATATAGGAAGAAGGATGTCGTGTGTATTAGTAGGCGTTTGATCTTATCTAATGGATGCTTTATTAGATTACGCCTAGCTATAACTATATATTAAAGAACTTATTTTCTCTATCTCCCTCTTTATTCTATCTCCCTATTTACTCTCTCTCTTTCTCTCTCTCTCTCTCTCTCTCTCTCTCTCTCTCTCTCTCTCTCTCTGTCTCTCTCTTACTCCATTTCTCTTTATCAAACAACTAACTAAACTTGCATAGACAAATATTTTGTTTCCAAGAAAATCTCATCTGCAGAAGATAGTATCGCGAGATCGCTTCAGAACCTACTACAGCATGGCCAGCTTCAAGTCTTATATAAACAAATAATCTCTTCTTCTTAAGTAATCTTCTGTCATTTCCACCCATTGTTTACCATACTCTCGTGATGGCAATCCTTGTTCAACTAACTATTTAATCCGTATCATCAAGTGGCCCTCAGACCTTGATAAGCGGGAAATCATAAGCAAAAACATTTATTAGGAAGTAGAATGCTTTTTTTTTCTGATGTAAACTTTCACGTTATCGAATCGGGGAGTAAAAGCTGAATTGCTTTCTATTTGGATATCTTACACAAAAGGTGTATTTAATTCATAATTCCACACTAATAGATGACCCCGGTATTATTATTATTCAAAATTATGTAAAGTTGGCTAAACCAGTATATTTTTTACTCCATTGAATCGATTCAAACAAGCAATCATGTTTTTTTTTTTAATGTAGAATTTGTAAATGAAACGTAAAATGTACACGAGTTGAACACTGATAATTCCATGTCAAACAAAAGTGTAAAAATGTTTATACGTGACTTGATTAAGAAAAATAATCTTTTCTTTTGTTTCTTAATGGACGCTGACAAGGAAGACACGCAACGCATACATTACCTGAAGATCAGATTATTTCGTTGTTCTGCTGAGTTATCGATATATGATAGGTCGTTTCAAAAGTGAAACCTCCTATTTTTTAACTCCAAAAATTGAAGAGCTACAAATATAAGAGTGGTACCATTTAAACAAGCGATATTTTGTACTCCAGAATATATTTTCTACATAGTCACCACTATTCTCAATACACTTTGGCCAGGAATTTAATGACGCGTCGCTGCTTCTATGACAGTAATTGCGTTCTTATGATCTCACACCACCAATATCTGAAACAGAGAGATGAACAATTCAGGCCATGAATGCAAAAGTTCAATCATCATAACAATGCAATTTACAATACCCTCTGATTGGACGGAATAAAAAAATAGGAGGCATTGCTTTTGGAACGTCCCTCGTATAAAGAACATTCGTTTGTTTCTATGCACGTCCAAGTAAAGCTAAAATGGTACAACATTCAGACCAAGCAAATATATGTGTGCTCGATTGGATCACGTCTATGGATTCTGTACCCTATCATGTAGAAAAAGTACCGAGTGGTTCTTTAGACATAGCGTTCTTAACAATGTCAGCCGACTTGCCGTAGAGACATCGCTGACTATTCGCGATAGTGGTTTGGCCTAGACATTGTGATAACAGTATACACACTATATAACAATCACGCTGTCACCAACTGAGGTATAATAGTTGTATATGGATGCGAGTATTTCGGACTGTGAAGAGTGAATTATCTACCACTAAATATCGACAAACTAAACACCTGCATTTATTTGCAAGTGCAGTTGTCTGTGCATTGTAGTGCAAGATTTTGGGGAGAGGGGAGCGTAATGAATAAATCTAATATTTAACAAAATAAATGTGATTATTAGATTTGAATTTTTAAATCCATGTGAACGTTTACTTTGTTGCCAGAATATTCTTAACCAGCTTCCCACCTGTCAACCATCAGGAAGTTTCATTAAATGTCCTGCTGGCTTGAGTAATGGCGATAAAGCGTCACTCGTAGATCTAAATAAATGCAAAATGGTACCTTGCCATTATTAAGCCCGGTTGAAATACAAACCTATCGGTTGGAATACAAACCTCTCTCGAAGACTTGCGTATTCTAATAGCTTACTTACTTCCCCTGGCGCGGTTACATGTCCAGAGTTTGTTGCGAAAAGCCAGCGATGTATCTATGGCACATCGGGTGATATCGTTGAAAACGCTGTGTCTAGGGAACCTGTTGGCGTTTGTTCTACATGATAGGGTGTGAAATCCATACCGGTCTACCTACTGACCAATTATGTGTAAGGTTGGTCTGAATATTGTAGATATTTAGTTTTTGTTGGATGTGCATGCAGATGAACAAATGTTCTTTGTTTATCTATCGATGACTCAGCAAGACAACAAAATCATTTAACTCTCAATAAACGTATAGATTCTGTATCTTTCTTGTCAGCGTGACTAGGAAATAAAACTATAACCCTATTGGCTGCATCGCCCAAGCAGAGTTGAGCCGCACCTTAAAGGTAACCCCGTCCCCGACGACTCGGAGTTATATTTTTTTTTTTTTAATATAAATAAAATAGAATAAAAACTTATCAAATAAAATTCAATAGCTTTGCATCTGGGCCTTTCAAGTCTCCAACGGTCTTTAACCTTCCTCAAAACTTTTCCAAAAGCTTCTGATAGCCTTTAAACTGTCAAACTTCTTACGTATTAAAAGTCTTTAAACTGGCGAGGATTTCTTCATAACTCCGTATCGTGCTTTGATCGTCTAGTTTTTATCTTTGTCTTCATCTTTTCTTCATCTAGTGGTAAGGACCCTTATATCTATGCCATACGCTGAACTCATTGTTTTTCTACTCGAATACACAACTCGTACATAACCCTAAGTCCATGTGGTAGTGAAAGTTAGATTGAAAGAATTCTCTCGGCACAATAGTAAACAGGGAAGGCAATAATTCTACCAGTAAAATGGCAAGCAGAGCAATTAGAGTAAGATGGAAAAGAATTCTCTCGGCGTAATAGCAAGCAGGGCAGTAAGAATTGGATTGAAGTGATTTTTTTGGCGCAATAGCAAACAAGGTAGCGAAAATGTAATAGAAAGTATTCTCTCGACGTAATAGCAAACGTAGCAATGAGAGTTGAATTATTAGCAGTTTTATTTATATTTATTATAGATATATTATTGTCCTATGTCCATCCCTGTGTACGTAGATGGTGATTTTGGCTTTTCTATCATCTTCGCATTGGCAGCATCGAATCCCAATTAAAGCTACATCTTCCCACATTCGTCATGATTTCACCCTGAAGACATGTATTCGTAATTAACATTTTGTCTGATCCCGTTCATCAACCTTCCCTAACCTCCAACCTCCCACAATATTATTTCGCTTTCAAAAATGAAAATTAAAATCGTGAGTAATTTAATATTTTCAATATACTTTTTTATCGAAATTATTTTCAATCAACTTTCCAACTGTACACATCTTTATGGGTATTGCGAACTTTTTAATGCTACTATTATTAACTGCCAGCATAAATTAACTATTTTGATTATGTATATTTTAAACAGATTTTTTTATTCAATTATTGTCATGGCTTTTCGTTTTAATCATCTTAATTTTCCCAAAGAAATTAATGTTAAGACCAGCGTAATCAAATATGAATTCCAAATCTGAATAATCAGTAATTAAAACAATAACGGGCGCCCATAATCGATGTCAATTAAGCTTTGCGTTTAGCGATTAACCTGATATTTTCCAAACAATCATGGAAAATGGACGAACAATGAGTCAGCACTTTATCAAAGGAAAATTCACTCCGTTAACGAGATTAATAGAAAACAAATATGAAACGTAGCCTTATTCATCTTGTGATACGACGTTCTTCCTCCCAAGTGCGAGGAAGAAAAAAAAAGAAAGAGGAACAAGTATAAGAAATGAAGAAAAATATGCTTATCAGACAAAAAAAAAAGGCGTTGGTGGAAAGACAATGGATAGAAAGTTGCTCACCAAGAAACACAAAAGGAAGCTGAGGTTGCACTTTTAGTCAATGTGTGGAGGTGATTGGGACAAAGAAAGTCAGTATATTTTAAAGTTTTGTTAAGATGACACTAAGTTTTGAGACAGTTCATGATAGTTTTCGGACAATATTAGGTTTGCGATGGTTAACGCCAGTTACTGTTGTTGATAGATGCGAGTTGGACATAGTAGAAGGAGGGTTGTAGCTTGGGTAAGGTTGAGGGGGGGGCTTTGAGAGCTGATATCAACTGTTTATTTATTTGCTTCCCCACTGAGCAAATTAGGCACAAGGCCGTTTTTTAATGTGGAGATGGAGGGAGGGGGAGGGAAAGGGGGATCCTGCTCCCGAGAGGTGGGAAATGGGAGCTGGATAGTAACTGTGGTCGTAGGGTGATCCCTACCTTGACCAAGTTCAGATATGTGGGGTTACCCCCACATATAGTCTTTGCTAGTCATAGCTGGTCTTTGCTTGCAGCATCTGCCGGAACAGATGGTATTTATTTGCTCCCCCACCGAGCAAATTAGGCACAAGGCCGATTTTTAATGTGAGGAGTGAAGGGAGGGGGAAGGGAAAAAGGGGACCAGCTCCCGAGAGGTGGGAAATGGGAGCTGGTTAAAGGTCAGGCATGTGGGGTTGCCCCCACATCTGGTCTTTGCTAGTCATAGCTTGCAGTATCTGCCGGAACAGATGGTATTTATTTTCTCCCCCACCGAGCAAATTAGGCACAAGGCCGATTTTTAATGTGAGGAGTGAAGGGAGGGGGAAGGGAAAAAGGGGACCAGCTCCCGAGAGGTGGGAAATGGGAGCTGGTTAAAGGTCAGGCATGTGGGGTTGCCCCCACATCTGGTCTTTGCTAGTCATAGCTAGTCATAGCTTGCAGTATCTGCCGGAACAGATGGTATTTATTTGCTCCCCCACCGAGCAAATTAGGCACAAGGCCGATTTTTAATGTGAGGAGTGAAGGGGAAATGGGGACCAACTCCCCGGGGAGTAGGGGAGCTGGATAGTGACAATTGGTATGAAGGGTTGCCCCTTCATTGACAAAGGTCTTATATGTGGGGTCGCCCCCACATAGGTCTTTGCTTGCAGTATCTGCCGGAACAGATGGTATTTATTTGCTCCCCCACCGAGCAAATTAGGCACAAGGCCGATTTGTAATGTGAGGAGTGAAGGGAGGGGGAAGGGGGAAAGGGGACCAGCTCCTGAGAGGTGGGAAATGGGAGCTGGTTAAAGGTCAGGCATGTGGGGTTGCCCCCACATCTGGTCTTTGCTAGTCATAGCTTGCAGTATCTGCCGGAACAGATGGTATTTATTTGCTCCCCCACTGAGCAAATTAGGCACAAGGCCGTTTTTAATGTGAGGTAAAAACCAGCTCCCCTAAAAGTAGGCAAAAAGGGGGCACTCTGGTTACCAAAAATAATAATTGTCCCAGTATAGAGGGTTTCCCTTCCATTGACTGGTACACACCATCTTAAGTGCAGTGTCTGCCGGAACAGATGGTATTTATTTGCTCCCCCACTGAGCAAATTAGGCACAAGGTCGTTTTTAATGTGAGGTAAAAACCAGCTCCCCTAAAAGGGGTCACTCTGGTTACCAAAAATAATAATTGTCCCAGTATAGAGGGTTTCCCCTCCATTGACTGGTACAAACCATCTTAAGTGCAGCATCTGCCGGAACAGATGGTATTTATTTGCTCCCCCACCGAGCAAATTAGGCACAAGGCCGATTTTTAATGTGAGGAATGAAGGGGAAATGGGGACCAACTCCCCGGGGAGTAGGGGAGCTGGATAGTGACAATTGGTATGAAGGGTTTCCCCTACATTGACCAAGGTCTGATATGTGGGGTTACCCCCACATATGGTCTTTGCTTGCAGTATCTGCCGGAACAGATGGTATTTATTTGCTCCCCCACTGAGCAAATTAGGCACAAGGCCGTTTTTAATGTGAGGTAAAAACCAGCTCCCCTAAAAGTAGGCAAAAAGGGGGCACTCTGGTTACCAAAAATAATAATTGTCCCAGTATAGAGGGTTTCCCCTCCATTGACTGGTACAAATTATCTTAAGTGCAGTATCTGCCGGAACAGATGGTATTTATTTGCTCCCCCACTGAGCAAATTAGGCACAAGGCCGTTTTTAATGTGAGGTAAAACCAGCTCCCCTAAAAGTAGGCAAAAAGGGGGCACTCTGGTTACCAAAAAATAATAATTGTCCCAGTATAGAGGGTTTCCCCTCCATTGACTGGTACAAATCATCTTAAGTGCAGCATCTGCCGGAACAGATGGTATTTATTTGCTCCCCCACTGAGCAAATTAGGCACAAGGCCGTTTTTAATGTGAGGTAAAAACCAGCTCCCCTAAAAGTAGGCAAAAAGGGGGCACTCTGGTTACCAAAAATAATAATTGTCCCAGTATAGAGGGTTTCCCCTCCATTGACTGGTACAAATTATCTTAAGTGCAGCATCTGCCGGAACAGATGGTGTTTATTTGCTCCCCCACTGAGCAAATTAGGCACAAGGCCGTTTTTAATGTGAGGTAAAAACCAGCTCCCCTAAAAGTAGGCAAAAAGGGGGCACTCTGGTTACCAAAAATAATAATTGTCCCAGTATAGAGGGTTTCCCCTCCATTGACTGGTACAAATTATCTTAAGTGCAGCATCTGCCGGAACAGATACTACACTTTGATCTTGTCCCCCGTGCCGCCGAAGCGGGTCGGCTTCAACAGAAAACTAAGATATTGATGTTAGCGTACTTTTCTCCAATGGTGTCACACGACACAGAGCCCAGCTGACATAAAGAAAATGTGCTTTCTTTTGAGTCGTTTTATGTTGTTTATATAATTTGAAGCGCTGTGTGTGTATATATATATATATATATATATATATATATATATATATATATATATATATATATATATATATATATATATATATATATATATATATATATATATGCATGTATTAGTGTTGAGATGATCAATTCGAATCAGAATCGGGATCGGAAACATCAAAATTTTTGAGTATCGGAATCGGTATCGGAATCAGTATCGTGATCGGAAAAGTCTTAGCCTAATTTTCGATTAAAAAAAAAAACATTATCTTATTTTTTTCACTTAATTTTCTATTGCTGGCACAATTAAAATCTCACAATGAGTTTATCAAAATGGCACATAAACGGAAAACAATAAGACATTTGTCATATTAAAATGAAAATTATATGAAAAAGTTTAAAGTAGATTATGACTATCCGCTACCCCCTTTTCCAAATCCAATTCTTATTTTTTTATGCGATTTTAGAACCGGAATTGGTAATTCTATCAGACTCGGGAATTTAGAACAGAATCTGTAATTGTATAGAAATCGGGAAAATTATTGGAATCGTTCTATCACTAATATCATGACCATGTAATAGTGAAAAAAGAATCGCGAAAAAATAAGAAAAAAACTTACATTGTATCACTTTTTTATATGTAGTCCTTTTTAATTTATAGGTAACGCTACTCTTAAGTGTAATTTAGTAGAGATTTTAAAAATCTGTTATTATTATTTCATACTAAGTTACAAAAATATTTTATATAACAAAATGTTGATTCTGTTAAAAAAAACTTATTATTTTGTAAACTGGGGTTAAAAAAACACAAGAAATATATTTAATGTGTATTCTGTACTAAATATATTTTATTTTAGGCGGCCATTTTGTTTGCTTATTCTTTAATAACAATTGTATTTTAATGTTAGTCGTATAAACTTTAATTGCTAAGTACAAGGTGGAACGACAAAATTTGTCAAATGTTAGAGTTATTTATTATGCGCTCCCTCCCCGAAAACACTTACACTACAATGCACAAGACAACTGCACTTGCAATTAACTCAGGTGTGTAGTGGCTGATATTTAGTGATAGCTAATCCATTCTTCACAGTCCAAAATTCACT
This sequence comes from Euprymna scolopes, assembly GCF_053919585.1. Taxonomy (NCBI): domain Eukaryota; kingdom Metazoa; phylum Mollusca; class Cephalopoda; order Sepiida; family Sepiolidae; genus Euprymna; species Euprymna scolopes. The sequence goes on along the minus strand of NC_136482.1, from coordinate 104,073,174 downwards.
ATCTCTAGGCCAACCCACTCAATGAGAAGCGATGTCTCAGTTGGTGATAGCGTGATTGTTATATAGTTTGTATACGGTTATCGCCATGTCTAGGCCAAACCACTATCGCGAATAGTCAGCGATGTCTCTACGGCAAGTCGGCTGACATCGTTAAGAACGCTATGTCTAAAGAACCACTCGGTACTTTTTCTACATTATAGTGTGCAGAATCCATAAACGTCAACCAATCGAACACGCATATCCCCATCTGGCATCAATTGTGATGGATGGCTCTCGTCTGGGTGAGGCCCCGTGTTTTGACAAGCTTCTAGGTTTGACCTTTACTCCTGATCTGAAATGGAACACGTACATCAAGTCTGTTGCCAAGGTCGCTGGAAAGATGGTGGGATCCTTCTACCGCTCCAAAAGATATCTCACTACTGATGCAATTCTCTATCTATATAAAAGCCAAGTACGTCCAAGGATGGAATACTGTTGCCATATCTGGGCAGGAGCTGCTAAAAACAGCCTATCCTGCCTTGACAGAGTACAAAATAGACTTCGTGGCTTTGTGGGGGATGCCGTTTTCTCTACCCTGCAACCTCTCTCCCACAGAAGAGACGTTGCGAGCCTATCCTTGTTTAATCGTTATTTCCATGGCAGGTGCTCGTCGGAACTCCAATCTCTGGTCCCCCCTCGCCAATCTTACACGAAAAACACCCGTCTAGCTGAATCCACTGTGAAAAATTCCCCCCACTCTATATCTGTGCCTAAATCAAAACGCGGATTCCATGAACAAAGCTTCTTTCTTAGAACTGCACGCCTGTGGAACTCTGTTTCGTCTACCTGCTTCCCACCGGACTACAACTTGGATGTCTTCAAGTCCAATGTTAACAAATTCCTAATGAACCGCCCCCTTAAGTAAACACTTCATCAAATCTCCACACTAACGTAATGTACTTGCAATAACCCTTATCCCTGAGTGGCTTCCAGGCCTTGATAAGTGGTGATCACTGTGTAAAAAAAAAAATATGTTTGCTTGGTCTGAATATTGTACAATTTTAGCTTTACTTGGACGTGCACAGAAACAAACGAATGTTCTTTATACGAGGGACGTTCCAAAAGTAATGTCTCCTATTTTTTATTCCGTCCGAATGGATCAGAGGGGATTGTAAATTGCATTGTTATGATGACTGAATGTTTGCATTCGTGGCCTGAATTGTTTATTGACAGTGTGAGGCCATAAGAAAAGGAAAAGCTATTACTGTCATGGATGTACGTCAGGAGCAGAGATGCGTCATTAAATTCCTGGCCAAAGTGCATTGAGAATAGTGGTGACGATGTAAAAAATGAATTCTGGAGAACATAAAACGTCGCTTGTTTTAATGGTACCACTATTGTTTTTTTTTTGTTTGTTTTTTTTTAGCTCTTCAGCGTTTTGAGTTAAAAAATAGGAGGTTTCACTTTTGAAACGACTTATCATATACCTCAACAGAACAACGAAATAATCTGATCTTCAGGTAATGTATGCGTTGCGTGTCTTCCTTGTCAGCGTCCATTAAGAAACAAAAGAAAAGATTATTTTTCTTAATCAAGTCACGTATAAACATTTTTACACTTTTGTTTGACATGGAATTATCAGTGTTCAACTCGTGTACATTTTATGTTTAATTTACAAATTCTACATTTAAAAAAACATGATTGCTTGTTTGAATCGATTCAATGGAGTAAAAAATATACTGGTTTAGCCAACTTTACATAATTTTGAATAATAATAATACCGGAGTCATCTATTAGTGTGGAATTATGAATTAAATACACCTTTTGTGTAAGATATCCAAATGGCAAAATTCATAGGATTAAAAAAATTAGATTTCAGTCTCCGATTAGATAACAAGTTGGAAAATCTATAATTGACAAAATCCGATTAAAAAAGAACAGTCTGATTTGGACCAAAGTTAACACCCTTATACAGCCTTACATCACAAGTACATTTGAGCAGTTTAATCATCGCACGAGCAGAAAAGCCCAGTCTATAAAATCGACAGTAGATTTTTATTTAAGACAGAGCACGTTCGAAATGAAGGTTTCTGTATAGAGCACAATTGAACCATGATACTTAACTTATTTAAAACTCTTATTTTGCTTTTTTTACCAGATTCAAAACTATTTAATAGTCTGTTAGTAACAATGGTTATATATTGAAGGGTTAGGGTTAGGGACATTCAATTAGTTTTTATTACATAGTAAATTAATTTCATACTCTTTATTTACATCTCAACTGTCTCAGTCTACTTTTAAACTTTTCATATTTGTCTCCCTTTAAATTAAGTGTAATTGCTTTCATAACTTGACTCAATAGAACTCAGTTATGTTGTTCATAAATAAGGATTCCTATAATATTTTTTATATTATAAATTATTTATAACTAAGTATAATATAATAGTGTCAGTTATAATTTATCTACATCTTTTTAAGTTTGTTTATATCTTATCTATTAAATTAATTAGTTAGCTACTAATGTCTTATTAAAATTATTTTATGAATTTATACTGGAGATATAAGAGCTACAATACCTATACTAGTGGCATTTTACATATATATATATATATATATATATATATATATATATATATATATATATATAATTATTCTTTATTATAATAATAAAAAACCTATAGAAACTAGTGTTTCATCCTTTTGGGAATCTTCAGTGCAGGGTATCACGATTAACACCAGTCGACAGATTCGAACTCGGCAACATGAGCCATCTCTAGCTCGATTAGCAAAGATCGTATCCATTCGGCTACCATTAATCGCGTGAAATAACGTTGAATTTAAACATTTTAATTTTAAGTGCTCTTTATGTCAGTCAGACACTGATCTAATCGTTATACGATGATCTATGCGTAAGAGCTAAATTGACCGACTTAATTCAACTGAAAGTACTCAACGGTAAGAAACGAGTTTCTTAAAGGGGCTGTCATAATTTTTTTTTTTTTTAATTTTAATAATTAAATATCTACAGACACTAGTGTTTACTCCTTTCGGGCATCTTCAGTATATATATATATATATATATATATATATATATATATATATATATATATATATATATATATATATATAGTTAAATTGTCTGTATGTGTGTATGTGTGTGTCTATGTGTGTACATTTCCCAGGTTTTTACAGGTTGGCATGGAGGAGCGCTGTCCACGAAGGTGCTGCGCTTTATAGCAGTGACCTAAATCAAGCTGCTGAGCATAAACGCAAGCACAGAAAGGACAGATTATCAACCGGACACACCCAACCCCACCCCACCACCACTACCTTTATCTGCCCAAATTGCACAAAATTGGGTCTAGGATTGGGCTCTATGCTCACCTGAGGACCTACAGAAGCCACAACGGAGGACAGTCTTACTCGGACACAAGTGGCCGCCGATGATGATGACATTTCCCTACCAAACTACTCTATCAATTTTCAGTCTACGAACTCAAGATTTGACATAAGGGGTATTGAGACTCGAGAAAACTTTTGAATCGGTTTTCAACTAGATATTTGGCTGTTAGGGGATTAATGTTCAACGATTTGACCTTTGAAAAGATTACCAAACTCCTCTGCCAATTTTGGGTCTAAACATTTGAAATTTTACATGTAGATTACTTAGACATGGATCAAACTTTTTAATTTGATTTGATCCCAAAATAGTTAATGTTAAGAGATCAAAATTGGAGTAAAATTTTTAGAAGATTTGGACTCGGCGATCTCTACCAACTTTTCTCTATGGTACTTAAGGAAGCCGTTTATATAGAAAGGCATTACTGTACATATGCACACTTTTTAATATATACATATGCACATAAAGTTATGAACAGTATATGGGACTCGAGCAAAGCCGGGCTAAACTGTTAGTATATATATATATATATATATATATATATATATATGTGTGTGTGTGTGTGTGTGTGTGTGTGTGTGTGTGTGTGTGTGTGTGTGTGTGTGTGTGTGTGTGTGTGTGTGTGTGTGTGTGTGTGTGTGTGTGTGTATATGTATGATGGACTCTCCCGTCGATTTCGACGTATGAGGTTCAGACAACCCATATTTCTAAAACTCATTTATGCTTTTGCCTCTGATGACTTTTTAGTCCAGCACGGAACTTGCAGACAAGGCCACAAATAGAACATGAATGTGGATTTAATGCTGCAGATATTGGTTCGGCTGGTAGTCGTTTTGCTCTTACTCTGTTTTCCTTCAGTTGCCTTAAGCTTTCAGATTGAAACCTCTGGAGACCTTCAAAACACCTTGATCTCCATCCTTTTCGGTCATTCACCTCATCTTCAAGACTCCTGTATGGCATGTTACTGCAGACAAGTTACTCTTCAACTTGTCCTTGTACCTAAGCCAAGGACGTCCGACAATTCTTTTACTACCCTCAAATTGACTGTACATCGCAATTTTTTGAATTCTGTCATCGGGCATCCTCAATACATGACCAGCCCACCGCAATTGCGATTGAATAAGGAATAATTCAATGCCAGATATTTTGCATTTTGTGAATAATTCGGCATTTGATACCTTGTCGCGGAGGCTAAGACCACATATGGAGCGTAGACAGCTTTTGTGGAAAACGTCCAGCTGATTAATGTGATGTCTGTATGGAGTCCATGACTCAGATCCATAAAGAAGAATGGAAAGAACAACAGCACGGTAGACAAGGATTTTTGTGTCTAGTCGAATACCCCTTTCGTTCCACAAGCGATGGCGGAGATTTCCAAAAGCAAAAGTGGCCTTAGCAATCCTGTTGACAATTTCATCATCAAGAGAACCGCCCTGGTTAACCTTGCTACCAAGGTAAGGAAAGGACTTGACATAATTGATATCATGACCATCGACTTTCAGCTTGCGCGCAGGAAATCTATACTCTGGTGGATTTTGCTTTACGCCTTCAACTTGTTTTGGGGTAGGGTGTGGCTGATGCACTACCTCAGTCTTCCTTATGCTAATTGTCAGACCAAAGGCCTTGCACGCGGCTGAAAATCGATCAAGAAGAACCTGGGCTTCCTCAAAGGACGTGGCTATCAGTGCGGCATCGTCAGCGAAGAGCAAGTCGCGAATAATTTCGGTGCGAAGAAGAGTCTTGGCCTTAAACCGTTGATGGTTAAATAAGCCACCGGATGACCGAAATTGAAACTTGACACCAGTATCCAAATCATCAAATGCATGTTTCAGCATTAGTGAAAAGAAGAGCGCAAAAAGGACTGGCACCATTACACATCCCTGTTTGGTCCCATTCGTAACATCAAATAGATCAGACATCATACCATCTGAGACAACACTAGCCTTGAAAGGAAATGATCACGTTCAGCATGTTTTCTGGAATACCAAGCCTTCTTAAAACTTGCCAAAGAGCATCGCGATTCACAGTGTCGAAGCCTTCGACAGGTCAGCAAACACCATATACAATTCCTGATTTTTCTCACGGACCTTTTCTGCCACCTGACGTAAGGAAAATATCATGTCAATGGTGCCGCGACCCGACCGAAACCCACACTGTGACTCTGGATACACCTTATCAACGAGACGATTTATGATTCGGTTTAGAATGAGCCTAGCCAGAATCTTTCCTGCAATTGAAAACAGAGATATCCCCCGATGGTTGTCACAGACATTCTTGACTCCCTTATTTTTGTAGAGATGTTTGATGCAGGCATCTTTGTAGTCCTGTGGAACTCGGCCTGCTTTCCATATCTTTACAAAGAGAGCATGGAGCTTTTTTACCAGCACATGGCCACCATATGCTTGTACACTTCAGGCGGAATTGGATCCTTTGGTGATGGGGACTTGCCAGAAGCAATTTGTTTGATGGATTCCCATACCTCCTGATAAGCAGGTTCCAATGACAATTCTGGTATATCTGGATTCTGAGCAATAGAGGACACAACATCGCTGTCAATGACAGATGAGGTGTTTAAGACAGTTTCAAAGTGCTCCTTCCAACGATTCAGAATATCTGATTTATCAGTCAGCAATGCCTCTCCATTGGCTGTGCTTAATGGGGAAGCACCACTTTTCTGAGGACCAGAAGCAACTCAAGCTGTAGCAGTAGAAGTCCTTGGAATACCGAAAAGAAAACACCAGGATTGGTTTGACGAAAGTGACAATGAAGTTAAAACACTGATTAACCAAATGCACTCATCTCACAAATCTTGGATTGAGGACAAAAACTCAACAGTGAAGCACACAGCCTACAAAAAGTGTAAAGGTGAGGTACAGCGAGCTCTCCGAGCTATGAAAGAACAATGGTGGTACAATAAGGCAATTGCACTGCAGGGAGCTGCTGACAGCAAGAACACGAAAGCCTTCTATGATGGTCTGAAAGAGGTATTTGGTCCTCAGAAAGTGGTACTTCCCCTATTAAGCCCCATATATATATATATATATATATATATAAGTGAAAGTGTCTGTCTGTCTCTTTGTGTGTTTGTGTGTCTGTGTGTGTACATTTCTCTACGCAATAACTGTCAATTTTTAATCTAGAGACTCGAAATTTGATATGCAGGGTACTGAGATTTGGGAAAATTGATCTCATCGGTTTTTGGCCAGAAATTTGGCGATTAAGGGTCAAAGTTCAACGATTTGACCTTTGAGAATTCTACCAAACTCCTCCGACAATTTTGGGGCTACACACTTGAACTTTTAGATATAGGTTTCTTGGACACGGATCTAACTTAATAACTGGATTTGAGTCCAAAACAATAGATTTTAATGGATCATAGTAGGGGTCAAAGTTTAAAAAAATGATATATATGTATAATTTTTTGTGTGTATAGTTTTAAAGGTGTTATATCGTAGATTATATGAATAACAAGTCATTACTGGGGTTGTACAGAAAGGGTTTATTTAGGTAAAAAGGTACACACATTTCTAAGCGTCCATTGACAGCTTAGTACTAAATTCTGTCTCCCAAGTGAGGAGAGTTTGCTTGTCTTTTTATAGACGTAACAGTCCCTTCATTTGAGGGGTGTTGGATCAGTCCATTATATCACCTTCCTCCCAAGCTAAATTCTTCCCTAGAATTTCGCTTCACCATTTTTTTCTTTTTTGACTTTGTCCAGAAAATTCAGTTCTGTTTCTTTTTCTTTCACTTCTCCTTAAAATTTGCGTTTGCGAATTTTTGGATTTTGGAGAGTGACTTGTATTTTCAGTTACTGATGCTTCCTTTTTTGGAGGCTCTATGTGAAAAATGTCATACAGTACTTCCATCGGTACTTCATTGTTTTTAACTATTTCAATATATCGGGGTCTGAGTTGGTTTATATGTTTTTTGTGGGAAAATGTCTGACCTTTTATAATGTAGACCATTCTTCCAATTCTTTTTGAGATTATGCCTTCTTCCCAAAAACTCTTCCCTGCCCGATAATTGTTGAAAAAAACTTTATCCCCGTCCTTGTATATCTTGTATCGTCCATTATCTTTTACACTTTTTTTTTTTTACTTTTTTACTCGGAATTAACCGGTCGAACACAGAGCGCACTTTTCTGGCAAACATTATTTCCGCTGGGGATAAATTTGCATTTGTATTCGGATTAGGCGTTATCTTGTACACTGCTAAAAATTTCTGAAGACTTTTTTCTTCCGTGTCGATGTTATCGTTCTTTTTTAACGCTCGTTTAAACGTATCGACAAATCTTTCAGCTTGTCCGTTAGATCGAGGGCTATAAGTTTGTGTTGTGACATGCTCTATGGCCAGTGACTCACAGTAGATCTTAAATTCTTGACCTTTGAACATGGTGCCATTATCACTAACAATTGTTTTTGGTACGCCAAAACGCCCAAATACCTAGTCCAACGCCTTTATTGTGTTTGCCGCTGTAGGATGTTTGAATTTAAAAATTTCTGGCCATTTCGACATGCTATCTACTATTACCAGGTAATAATATCCTTTTAGAGGTCCTGCGTAATCTATATGGATCCGCGTCCATTGTATATCTGTTTTAGGCCAAGGTTGCGTCTTAATGGGCGGCGCTTTTGCTGCTAGTTGGCAACCCTTACATAATTTTATCATTTTTTCTATGTCCTGATCCATTCCAGGCCAGTACGTATATGCTCTCATTAGTGCTTTCATTCTGGAGATTCCAGGATGTCCCATGTGGAATTCTTTTAAAATTCTCTTCTGTAATACTTGAGGTATTACCACTATCTGCGTACATTAGAGTTTCATCGCACTTTGAAAATGGAAAAACGGTTAATCCTTTCCTCTTCTTTTCTTTTTGTCCCACTTGTTTTTTTATCTTGTTTATGTATTCATCTGTTTTTGCTGCTTTCTTTATTTCCTCCAGTCTTACTGGAAGTTCCCTAACAGTATTTATTAATATATCTGTTAGTTCATTTTCTTCTTTTAGTGCAGCTATAACAGTTTCTTCAAGTAATTCAGTTTTATTTTGGGATCAACCTGGACAAACCATCTGCATGTGCAATTTTGCTGGATGCTAGGTGTTTCATTTTAAAATTGTAGTTTAACAGAATCATGCTCCATCTTTGTAACCTATTAGCTGTATGAGTAGGAACTCCTTTTTTGGAACCAAAAATCGATAACAAAGGTTTGTGGTCCGTTTCCAATATAAAAAATCTTCCATGGATGAACCTATTAAAATTTCCTCATGGCGTATACAATTGCCAGACCTTCTTTTTCTATCTGACTATAATTTTTTTTCTGCGGGTAGCAGAACCCTTGAGGCATGAATAATTGGTTTAGTCGATCCATCTTTGAGTCTGTGTAGTAGCACAGCACCTAAACCGTATTCGCTCGCATCTGCTGCTACAATTAATTCTTTTTTCGGATCGTAGTGAGCTAGTGCTAAATCCGATAACAGACATTTTTAATCTTTAGGAATGCTCCATCACATTCTTTTGTCCAGAGCCATTTTTTATTCTTTTTCAATAATTCGTTTAAAGGTGCTCTTAGTTGATGCATATTTGGGATATAAGAATTATAATAATTTGCTAGTCCCAAAAATGACTGTAGCTGCACTATATTTTCTGGTCTAGGCATGTTTTTGATTGCTTCAGTCCTATTAGGATTAGGTTTTCTACCATTTCGATCAATCACTTGTCCCAAATATTCGATTTTGTCCATCCCAAAATTACATTTTTCGAGAGCCACTTTCAATCCATAGTTTGATATTCTCTCGAATACTTTGCCAATGTGGATTTTATGCTCTTCCACATTTTTACTTCTTATAAGGATGTCATCTAGATAAGCCATAGCAAAATCCAAACCTGCTAGCATTGTATCCATAATTTGCTGGAACAAATTTGGGGCTACTTTTATACCAAAAGGCAAACGTTTTAGTGAAAATAGTCCTTTATGGGTATTTAATGTCAGGTACTTAGCACAATCTTCCTGGACTTTTACTTGCCAATACGCTTCAGACAAATCAATTTTTGTAAAAAATTTTCCTCCGCTTAACTTCGAAAAAATTTCCTCTGGGGTAGGAAGCGGGTAGTTATGCTCCTTGAGACAATCATTTAGACCTGTCGAAAAGTCCGCGCATACCCTGATTTTATTATTTTTCTTCTTAACGTAAACCGTGGGTGAAGCCCATTCAGAGTAATCCACTTTTTCTATTACTCCAATATCTTGAAGTCTCTTTAATTTTTTCTCTATAGTTTCTAATGCTGAATATGGAACCTTTCTTTTGGGTTTGAAAACTGGTTTAGCCTTGTCCTTTAGTTCAAATTTCACCTCCGTTTTCGTGCAGCAACCCAAACCTTCAGAGAATACCTCTAAAATCTTTTTTTAATTCGTCAATAAACTTTCCTTGTAGTTTAGACTTTTCTAAACCCGCCAGACTTACTTTATTGCAAAATGAGCTCATGGGTTTTCCCCATAAATTAAAAAGAATCATTAAGTCTATACCGAACAAATTAGAATTCTTCCCCGGTACGACATATAACTTGGTTTTCACAGCATTCTCCTTTAGAGACACATTGGTAAAAAATCCACCCTTAAATTTTAGTTTATTTCCAGACACACTTCTGGCAATTTTTTTTGTATTTTGTAACTTTGGAAACCCAATTTCCTTCCAAGTTACTTCGTCAATTATACTTATGTCGCTTCCCGTATCTAGAAGACAGTTCACATTACAGCCATTAATTTTAATTTTAATATATTTTCTTTTATCACACCTAGACTCATTTTTAGAACCAATGGTCTTTATTTCTGCTTTTTGGTATTTTCCTTTCCTGCATACCGTTGATTTATGGCCTTTTTTATTACATTTGTTACATATTTTGTATTTAAAGTAACAATCTTTAGTGAAGTGCTTTTTCCCGCACATGTCTTACAGGATTTTTCGTGTGCACATTTCATCACCCTTTCCATTTTTTTTTCCATATTTTTTTCTTCAAATTTTTTTCCTTCGATGCTTGTATTGTCCTGCTTTAAATTTAACAGTTTCTGACATTCTTCCGTAACTTTTTGTAACGTTATCTCTGTGTCTTGGTTCATAATGGATAATATCCTTGAACGAATATCCTTATCTTTAGATTAGACTTTTAAACATATCCTCTTTGAGGTCTTTTAATTTAAAGGATTCACAATGAGCATTCACTTTCCCTGCATAAGTAATAAAACCTTGCACAAAGATTAGACTTTTAAACATATCCTCTTTGAGGTCTTTTAATTTAAAGGATTCACAATGAGCATTCACTTTCCCTGCATAAGTAATAAAATCTTCGTCCTCCTGCTTCGTGATATTTAAACATTTATAACGTGTATAGAATAGACTATCTCGTTCACTGAAAATGTTTGACAATATTTTTATTGTTTCACTAAAAGAAATCTCTTCAGGTTTCTTTGGCAGGATAAAATTCGTATACTTTGTATTTTCCTGAGATCCAAGTTTTTGAAGAAGAAGGATAATCTTCTCTTCGTCTGTCCAAGACTGACATCTCTTAGCAAAAATATTTTCGTATCTCCGAAAATATGCCGGAAAAGTTTACCCATTTGTCGGCTCGTATACAAATTCGGATAAAGAATTTGCTATTCCTTCAGGAGTGAAACGACAGTCTTTCTGCTGCGTTAAAATACTCTGTAGTATTTCGCTTTGCTTCAACTGATGTTGCTGAAGTAGTTCCATTTGTTTTTGTTGTGCAAACAATGCCGATTGCATAGTTCTAGTGAATTCCGCTAATTGCTCCATGTTAAAAAAATTTTATTTTTTTTTTACAAAACCACACAATTAAACAAAAGATTAACTCATATGTCCTATAAATTCAATGAATTAAAAGCACAATGTCCTTCCGAAGAGAAGAGAAAAAAACACTTCCGGCCGAATAAAACTTGAAATGGACACTTTTTCTTTTTAAACTTCTTTTCAAAAAAAATGTTCGCTTCAAAATGTCAATTTCTTTTTTTTTTTCTTTTTTTTTTAGAACGTAACCGACTGAAACACTTACTTTTTAAATGTTGGCTCTGTCGAAGTTTATTTTTTTTTCTTCTTCCTTCTTTGGATTTCTTTTGTTTTCTGCTCGTTAATCTTCTTGTGTGCTTATTCCTTCGCTTTGTTTTTTAGTGAGTTTCGTTCGAATTCTTCGTCGCCAGTTGTTATATCGTAGATTATATGAATAACAAGTCATTACTGGGGTTGTACAGAAAGGGTTTATTTAGGTAAAAAGGTACACACATTTCTAAGCGTCCATTGACAGCTTAGTACTAAATTCTGTCTCCCACGTGAGGAGAGTTTGCTTGTCTTTTTATAGACGTAACAGTCCATTCATTTGAGGGGTGTTGGATCAGTCCATTATATCAAAAGGTTAAAAAAACTTCAAAGACTATATATATATATAATTATCCTCAAGCACATTCTCACTTATATATATATATATGAGTGAGAATGTGTTTGATGATAATTCTCAACCTATATACTCAGCGAATTTTAGATCTACATACTTGAAATTTGCGAATAAGTATATTTAGAACTGAAAAATTGATACATGGAAGGTCACCAGATTTTTATCTGTTTTCAACTGCTTCAAAACTGAGCATGCGCTGTCGTGAAATAGCACAGCTTCCATATGTTAAGTGTGGGTTGGTTTGAAAACACTTTATAAAAGCCATGCCAGCCTAATGAATGGTTATCGTACTTGACTCACTATCTTTAGGTCTTTGTTTCGATCTCAGCTTGAGTATTTTCTTTTACTTACACGAAGTGAACTGTTTAGAAAAATATAATACTCGCATGCACATCTCTCAGTTTCTTTCCGTTTTTTGGGGGGGGGTTGTTTTTTGTTGTTTTTTTTTTTGTTTTGTTTTTTTTTTAAGAATTTAAAGTTACGTTTAATATCTACGGTATTTCTTCTTATAATAACTAAGAATTCTGTATAAATTAAAATATAGGGTGTCCCAAAAGAGTCTGAATTGATCAAATATAAGATTGAACAATAGAAGCATCAAACTAGGGAAAAAAGATTTCAGAGCATCTACTAAAATCATCATGAGTCGTTACACCATCAACGAGTTAATATTTATCATAGAGTGGTACTTTCAGTTGAATTTAAATTTCAAATCCGTCAGCTTCGTGCGGCCTGTTAATATATATACTAGCGGGGGTACCCGGCGTTGCCCGAGTGTTTGTTTCCGGGACGGGGGGGGGGAGTTTTAAAAAATGTTATGGCAGGTAAGTAAGAAGGATCAAACCCGGAGTCATGAGTAAAAGTAGGAAAATAAAGTGTGAAAAAAAAAAACATCTGCAACGTTAACTGTTCGGCCACCAAGAAAAGTCCATTCCAGTTGTTTAGGAAAAAAAAAAAAACGACTACGGTAGGTCGGCGCGAACGTGAAAATATAATGTGAATTGTCCAGCACGCTAACCACTACGCCACAGAGCACTGCAGCTTAGTTTAGTGATTTTAAATAACTTCACATGAAAGAACTACGAAGCCAAACCGGTGTTCTCTTCTCAACTGTTCCTTGTGAACGATCCCCAAACGGTGTTAAGTGGTGGCAGGGAGAGGAGGAATTTATTAGAGAGAAAATATTTTACCACTTCCATTGATCTTAACCGATTTTGGCCGTGACTTCTCAGCAAAAAAAGTATAGAAATCTAAGATTATCGAGGAATTTGAGAAATAATAAGCCTATAACACACCTCAGATATTGTTCTGCCGTTTGTGCATATTATATTTGCATGAAATATCTTGATTTTTAATCCTATTAAGGTCAAAATCAGACGGGAAAAATGAGTTCATTTTATTTATATAGAGAAGAAGATATATATATATATATATATATATATATATATATATATATATATAGTGTGTGTGTGTGTGTGTGTGTGTGTATTGCACATAATATTATGTAATACGAATTTATTGGCCAGAAGAAAAGTATAAATCATTAAATTGATTCAACGATAATCGACATGAATATAATTTCAATGTATTTTCGGATTCATTCTACTTTCGTGACCTTTGGTCTAATACAATATTTTTTCTCACGGTTTCTTTCCGGATTGGACAGCGAAACTTTATAAATTATACTTGGGGAAATTTTGTATCGAGCGGTTCAGCTTCGAATGTTTCAATTTAGGAAGTGCCTAGTGGATATGTTTTCTATTAACGGCGTTGTATTTTTATTTAATATTTTCATTTTATATTTCTGGGCAGAAATCTTAACTCTAGTTTTCTTTTTAAAATTGAATTCACTTTTGCATGAATAACTAACAATGGCGATGTAGAAAAATAAGAGAAGACAAAAAAAACGAGTTTATTTACTAAACAAAAGCAATTTGCCACGATGTAAATTAGTTTATATGCTACTCAAAGAAAATATTAGAAAAATATGAAATCGGTTTAGCTTAATCAAAGTTGAATAATTCCTTTTTAAGAATGCCTTGCCATCATCTTTGTACAGGCATTTGAAATCTAGTCGTTTTGAATTCAATAATTCAAGAAGATCAGATCTTATATCGGTATTCCTTTCTACGACACGCTGTAAGTTGATTTTTGTCGTAAGTCGAACCCTCTTATTGTACGTAAGTCGATTTTCAACTTAAGTTGAACCATTTTATTGCCCATCAAGATTATATACAATGTATATGCAATAGATTGTAATAAGTATTTATATATTATAAAATCATATGATGTTGCCCGTGCTTATGATATTTTTTATTCCTAAAATTCCGTTCGTATGTCATAAACGGACATAAGACGAGTTCTCTTATTGTATATAAATAACTACATCACTCAGAGTCTGTATACATTATACATAAGAAATTGTGTGTAATTAGTACTTATATATAATGGAACTATGAGTTTATGCTTGGGATTTCTCTTATTACTATGCAAAAGTTGTAATGCACTGCACAATACATATACTGTACCAAAATTAAACGAACAATGAAAAGCTAAGTGGTCGACTATAGTCGATGGCGACCCGAAGTCTCCCTTTTCAATAGCCGCTACATCGATGTGTGGGGAAGGGTGCCATTCCGTTCCCAGGATTGCTCCATTTGCTCTTAACCCTCTTCTTATAATGCTGTTTAGTAAGAGGACACCAAGTACCATTCTTAAGTGTTTTGTATGACTCGACTGAACCCCGGTCTCCCAACCAATTAGCGAACACTTTTAACATTACGCTAAATGGGCCGGATCGAGGAAAAGAAAAGAATTGAAAATAATTTTTACACTATTTCTCGCGATTTGCTTGCATATGCCTAGCCTAACGGTGTTGCAATCTACGTGGTATGTATTTAGGGGGGGGCAAATTTATATACATGACATTTGGAGCAAAATCTACTATCTGTTCTGATATTACACTTACATGTTTTGTTCTTGATCAGTGAAGAATAAACCGTTCTAGACTGAGGTAATTTCTATTTTTATCTTAATCCAGAGTGCTTCATTTGAGGGAGCTGGATTTTTCCATATTAAAAACCGACATTGTGTCTAAGTCTTTCCTTGTGGAGAGGCAAGTAAACTATTAATTAATTATGGTTACTACGTGTTAATATTATCTATAGTTATTAGGTATTTTTGTGTGGTCTAACTTTAAATAATAAATGAAAAGGGCATGTAGTCTTAACTTGAAATAAATACATGAAAAGAGTGTATGCGTGCGCATGTTAATATAACGTAATTACGAGTTGTCGTAGGTCAAAGACGTCCTAATTCATAATACATAATACAAAATAATCATTTTATATATTTATTTGTAAATCTTAATTTTTAATCTATCAGATCCTAAACGATGGGACGACCCTCTTGTTTGGACCCCAAAACAAAAATGTATCATACATAATACCCGTCCATTCGTTAGACAAATATAACCATCGCTGACAAAATAGTTGTGAAAACTAGTCACACCTGACACTTTCACTACAAAACCATTTTCTCATGCAAAGAACATTGTTAGCACAAATGGGGCCGTGCATCATCCACTCGTCTCTTTTCATTGAATATGTCTTCAATCTAATAGGTCCTGCACTGTTAACCAAGCTCTAACCTTTGCCATATTACCCCAATCTTAAATCCCTGTGCTAGTTTTATAAGTAGTTTAATGGAATGCACTTCAGCGAAACAAAAGTGCCCTCTCAATATAAATACTTCGACTAACCTGACAAGCAGCAAAATCCCACGCCTTCAATGTAGAGATCCTCCATTGCCGGAGAGATTTTGACTCTAAAAGTTTCTACCCTAATACAGAGTTTAGAATTCCTTCCCTATATTCTGCTTTTCCGACTGAACTATGAAGAAGTTTAAGTGCAATTTGAATAGGCACCTCGTTGCTCAACTCTCTACTTCGAGTGTCCCTGTAGACATTTGCCTTTAATGCACAGTGACCTCTAACGTCTCAGTGGTAAGTTGCTTTGTTTGGGATGAATATGAGCTAAAAGAAAAGCGATAGTGGCTCCACGATAGGTAATACTGGGCAGCAATTTTTTACTTTGAAAAGTTGTCTAGATTTTTTTTCATATGAGTTAGGGTACGTTTGCACTGCTAAATTAAAAAATAAAATCCGGTCAGGTTTTTGTGCTAAGTTGATTTTAAAAAGACAGAATTTGTGACATTATGAGCTGATTTTTGTCAGCACATATCATTCTAAATATATTTTTAAGAGAAAATGTTTTGTCAACAACATATATTGATTACCTGATAGAAATATCGATTACTGTAAACTGAATCGTAGGTATTGATAAAGATAAGTACAGGTAAATAGCATATTGTTCAAACTTTAGAACTTGAATTTCCGTTTTGTTTTTTGCTTTTTTGTTTTTTTTTTCGAACTTCTAGAATGCTTAAATGCGTCCCAGTGACTCTGATACCTGGTCTCCATCTCTTTCAGGTCCTGATGGAATCTCTCCCCTTGTTCCCCACTTCTCAGAAAACCGGTTCATATTGATGTTTATATTGCAGCACAAGTGTCAGAAAGCAGTCAGTATGTTATTGTTAAGTTCTATGTAGTTTTTAGTCTTATTGCTGCCAAAAAATTTCTTCACTGACAAAACAAATGCTTTCAACAGTTCCAATTTTACTTCATTCCTTGAGTTTTCGAACTCTGGATCTCTGATGAGCTGCCAGATTTGAGAACCATCAAAGATGTCAGTTTTCAGCTTCTCCAATGTCAATCCTGGAAAAACCTGCCACAAGTAAGATAAGCAGTTACCATCCTAGTCTTAATGAACCGCTTCTTTAAGCGGAACTTGATGTACAGCGGTGGGAAGAATATTCTGTCTCTGTCGTTGATGACATTCCTTTCTTTGTCAAGCATTAATTCCTCCTGCACAGGCCAGTCCTTCTTCATATATGCTGAGCACCAATTTTTTCAAGATTTCGAGATTTTATGACTCCAATCAGATCACTTTTTAACATAATCACTCAGAATTATTGAACCTAAATACTTTTGGCAATTAAAATAATCATTTCTAATAAAAAAAATACCATTTTACTCTCACTAACTTCTAGAATGCTCCACATGCGTACATGTGAACAAAAACGCTGAAAAACAACATGTAAACACAGGTTAAGCCAAACAAAAGTGATTTTTGGATTCAGCGCGCCAGATTCGTCCTAAATCAGATGAATAACGCAGACAACAAATTTGCTGTTGACCAATGAGGCCACCGAAATCCGTGCTAGAATAGAGTCACGTACAGCTTGTACAAATCCACAACAACTTCCACCAGGATATCGATATTGAAAATGGGTGTTACATCAGAATAAGTTGACCTAGTTGACTGCTTTACACAGACTAAACGGTCCGTTTTTCTAATGGTTCTCAACATATTTTTACCCATTGACCTCTTTTCCCCTCAATTTATTGTGGGGACAATCTCAGTTTATTCTATTTTTTTTATTCCTTAAAAAGCAAAAGAATTATATTATTGTTCTATTCAAAAGAAAAACCACGGTCCCCAATAATGCTATATTGGCCCTGGGAGTCAATATGTACTCTAGTTGAGAACCACTGGTCTATCATATCAATATGATTGCAAGCCAATAATCAAAGCATTTCTATGTCTCTGCGCACCATACAGGCAGACAAAAATAAATAAATGAGTTTCAGCATAATACATATATTGTTCAAATTAGATTTTGGGGTAAAACAGCTGCGATTTGTATGAATGAAAGAAGTAACCGATGCAAAAGTTCTCAGCACGTCGGATACGTAACCGAAACTAAATGTGTATAATAACTGTTTGTGTGTTTGCAAAAAGTCTAACACTTAAGAAGTGATGATTATGACACTGGTTAGGACTATGATGTTGGCGATAACTATTATATTGCTGAAGCATAAAAGAAACAAAGGGTTTGAATAATTGATAGAATGACTTGTACATGTGCATATAGGTCTGGAAACGATTACTGGGTTATAGTCCATTAAATCACACACTGATCAAGATTTAATATTGCTTGGTTCTGTTTTGTTGTTTTGTTTTATAAAACATAAATTATTTTGAAGTTATTATTATTATTATGCCGAATCCGGTCATTCTAGTAAAAGAGTTTCAAGTTCTTGATATCTTCACAGATTTATTCGTGGTGTTGGTTTCGTTTTACGGCATATCAACCTATATTTTGGTTAATGCCGAGTCTAGTCATTTTGTTAAAATTTTGTATACTTCAAGCTTTTCATATCTTCAAATATTTAATCATAGATTTTGGAATGGTTATTTTATAGAGCAAATTGCTGTTTTTTGTTATTGACTTTGCATAACATGATTGAGTTTTGCAATGGGAAAGAAAAAGACAATAACATTAATTTTGGGAACGTTTTAGGTTAGGGGCAGGTATCTTCAGATAGACTGATCTGGTGATACCAGTTCTTTATTATAAACATCTTACACATGCAATGCGTGTAAAAGAAAATGTAATTTGTATATATAGCAGAGTTATACACTATTCCAGTGACATGGATGCAGGTAAAATAAGCATGGCCCTTTTGCTGCCAGATATACTAACACAAGTACGAAAAAAATAGACCAAACAAACATAGAAGCCATGGGACTCGGATGAAAGATCTGCGATAGTTTTTTTAATGTTTAACATGCTGAGCTCCGTCTGCATCCTGCGAATGTTGGTTTTTCTCAGATAACAGATTGCAACATACCAAATGTATATATATTATTTAATTGGACTTCATTATTGAGAAGAGTATTATTTGTTAATTTTATTTATTGCGGACTAGTAGCCTCATCTTTCTCAGTTGTTGTTTCACGACGTTTCAGCCAACTATTCCTCTGGCCTTCGTCAGATAGTAACCGCAACGGGATAGAAACTCCAAATCTCCTTACTGCATCCTCAGCAAATACTGCCATTCATAGTTGTTGTCATCTCACAACGTTTTGGCCGGCTTTGGGTAGTATTGAAACCGCTATCTTCAGACAATTTTCACCTGAAACCATAGAGATTCAACGTCTGCGCTACGGCCCCGAAGCATTACTATTATTATTTACTATAATAATTATTAAATACCTACAGACACTAGTGTTTTATCTTTTCGGGATCATCAGGGAAGGGTGGCACGTTTAACGCCAGTCGAAAGACTCGAACCCCGGCAACAGAAGTCATGTCTGGCTTCATTAGCAAGGATCCGAACCACGAGGCTACCGTCAACCGCGAGATGTACAATTTAATTTAAACATTATTTTTATTAAATGCTTTTAACGTCAGTCAGAGTGATTTAATCATTATATGACGATCTACGCATATGAGCTAAGTTGACCGACTCTTATTACAACAAAAAGTGGTCAACTATAAGAAACAAGTTTCTTAAAGGGTCTGACATTATTATTTACTACAATGATTATTAATAATATTATATATATACACACGCATCTATACATATATATATATATAATATATATATATAAAAAAGTGAACGTGTCTGCGTGTCTGTGTCTGTGTGTGTACATTTCCCTACGCAATAACTCTCTCAATTTTTAGTCTACAGACTCGAAATTTGATATACAGGGTACTGAGATTTGGGAAAATCTTCAGGATTGGTTTTCGGCCAGAAATTTGGCTGTTAAGAGGTCAAAGTTCAACCATTTGACCTTTGATAACTCTACCAAACTCCTCCGACAATTTTGGGTCTAAACGCTTGAAATTTTAGATATAGGTTCCTTGAACATGGATCTTACTTAATAACTTGATTTGAACCCAAAACAATAAATGTTAAGGAGTAGTAATAGGGGTCAAAGTTTTTAAAAATAATGACCTTGCGGTCTCTAGCAAATTACCCAGACAATTTCTGGTCTAAATATTTGAAATTTTACAAAAAGGGTATTCAGAGAAAGGGCAAGCTTTATAATCGGTTTGGGTCGAACATTTTTAGTTACCAATATATAAATGTATGTATGTATGTATGTTTGTATGTCGGCCTAAAACCTTCGACAGAGGCGACGGATTTTACCATGATCAGTATCATTTTGAAGTGCGGCCTTTCAGACGACAAATATCGAAAAATTGGCTATAATCATTAATATCTTCACCTTAAACTGGGCACTTTTATACAGGGGGGGTCGCTTTTTTCGCCGATATTTTCGGAAGTCAGGCTCTCTTTTCGATTGTCTAGCCTTAATTTAAACCTACGTCACTTCCGGTTTGGCATTGGTCGTAACAACAAAGACGTCAGGGTTTTTTTTTTCCTGTTCTTTTCCTCCTTTGCGGTACGAGATCGAGCCTGCCTTCCCGCTACCACTTTTTTTTTTTGCCCAACATACACATCCAAACACCCGGGCAACGCCGGGCGCCCATGCTAGTATATATATATATATATATATATATATACAGACACACGGACAGACACACAGACACGTTCACTTTTATATATATATGTCTATAAGTGTACGTTTCCCTACGCAATAACTCTGTTAATTTTTAGTCTACAGACTCGAAATTTGATATACAGGGTACTGAGATTTGGGAAAGTCTACTTGATTGGATTTAGGCCAGAAATTTGGCTGTTAAGGGGTCAAAGTTCAACGCTTTGCCCTTTGGGATATCTACCAATCTTCTCCGATAATTTGGGGTCTAAACACTTGAAATTTTATATATAGGTTTCTTGGATATGGATCTCACTTAATAAACATATTTGAACGCAAAACAATAAATATTAAGGGGATCATAATAGGTGTCAAATTTTTAAAAAATTGACCGGTCTTTTTGTTTTTTGCTTTTTTGGTCAACATACATCTTCAAACACCCTGGCAACGCCGGGCATCCATGCTAATATATATATAAAAGTGAACGTGTGTGTGTGCGTGTGTATCTGTGTGTGTATGTGTGTGTGTGTGTGTGTGTACATTTTCCAACGCAATACCTCTATCAATTTTCAGTCTACAGACTTGAAATTTGATATACAGGGTACTGAGATTTGGGAAAATCTTTGTAATTCATGTTCGGCCAGAAATCTGGCTGTTAAGGGGTCAAAGTTCAACGATTTGACTTTTGATAACTCTACCAAACTCCTCCGACAATTTTGGGTCTAAACGCTTGAAATTTTAGATATAGGCTCCGTGTACATGGAACTAACTTAATAACATGATTTGAGCCCAAGACAATAAATGTTAAGGGCCCTAAGGGGTCAAAGTAAAAAAAACAATTACCGTTTTTTTCTGCTCAAAATACCCCGCCAAACACCCGGGCAACGCCGGGCTGAAATGCTATTATATATATATATATATATATATATATATATATATATATATATATATATATATATATATATATTTAAGCATGCCTGATTGATCATGACTGAGTTCTTTTTTCCGATTTTGTTTTATAACTTTTCGATTCGCCAACCCGTCTTTTTTTATTTCGGCTGGCAGGCTGTATATTATAGCGCCCAGTTGGAATTGTTCGGTCATATTCTTCTCAATTAGTTTCTATCGATACACGCGATCGTCGTCAGGAGTGGTTGTTGAGTTCAACATAACCAGCACCTTTTGACTCGTATAAACCAGCATGTTCCATCGAAGATCAGACAAGGGAGGATGGGGTTTGGTGGTCTCCCTCCTTCTGCAGCCTTGGACTCTGCTATTGGCCAGCATTTGGTTGACAACCCGTGCTGTGCCGATAGATATAAAATAGATTGGTTCGAGGTGCTACATAGAGCGGACTCCAAAAACCATTTAAAGATTTTGGAGGCCGTCTCTATTGCGGTGCGTCAACCTTCTTTGTGCCGGCAAAAAGAAACATCAAACGCATTGTTTCTCTTTGGGGAACTTTGAATTTTTTCTCCCGCTTTTTTTTTTTTTTTCTCCCTCGTTGTGCCAATATTTTTAATCGTTTTTAAACGTAAATAAATTTAATTAATGTCCCCGTACGTTGGCACATTAAATAAGTTCCCCAATAGAACTCTTTATTTTCGTTACAATATTATTTAGATTGCTATCGATTTACTCCTGACGAGATGATAGCCGAAAGAGCTCTCGAGAAACTTCCGCCTAGTATTTTATTTAAAAAAAAATATATATATGTGTGTGTGTGTGTGTGTGTGTGTGTGTGTGTGTGTGTGTTATGAAATTAAGAAAACAAAACACTAATACAAATATATAAATAAAAATATGAAAATATATTTTCAAATAGAGAGTGCTTGCCTTGCATGCAAGAGGCTCGGGTTTCGAATCCTGAGTTCGGATATGTCTAACTGATGAGCCCAAATGAGGGCGAAACTCGAGTCTTGGACTTCCGGTTCTTTGACTGTCATGCTCTTGTGAGCTGCGACGTTGTTTGGCTGTCGAATTTATTATATATATATATATATATATATATATATATATATATATATAAAGCTGAACGTCTGTGTGTGTGTGTGTGTGTCTGGTCACGAATGGGCTCCTATATGGTTGACTATTATAGAAAACTGATAACATATAATGATAGAAGATGTATCGAAACACAGGAATGGGTATGTTTGATCTGGCAGAACGGTGGTTCATTAAAATTGTGAGATCTGCGTACGCGTCTGGTCCACAAAGTATGGAAATAAAAATTTAAAAAAAAACGTTTATAAGTGTTTTTGATATAGATGTACATAATAATACTTTGATAAGAATGTTTCCCAAATGTGTTTGTGCATGTGTGTACATTTCCCTACGCAATAACTCTCTCAATTTTAAATCTACGGACACGAAATTTGATATACAGGGTACTGAGATTTGGGAAAATCTTTAGGATTGGTTTTCGGACAGAAATTTGGCTGTTAAAGGGTCAATGTTCAACGATTTCATCTTTGAGAACTCTACAAAACTCTTCCAGCAATTTGGGGTCTAAACGCTTGAAATTTTATATATAGGTTCCTTGAACATGGATCTTACTTAATAACTTGATTTGAGCCCAAAACAGTAAATGTGACGGGGTTAAAAAAAAAATGACCTCTGCGGTCTCTAGCAAATGACTCAGACAATTTCTGTTCTAAACATTGAAAATTTGACATAAAGAGTATTCAGAGATAGGGCAAGCGTTTTAATCGGTTTGGGTCGGAAATTTTTAGTTACCAATATATAAATGTATGTATTATGTACGTTTTCATGTCTGCCTAAAACTTTTGACAGAGGTGACGGATTTTTCGAAGATCACTATCGTTTTGAAGTCCGACCTTTTGGACGACAAATATCGAAAAATTGGCTAAAAACATTAATATATTCACCTTCAACTAGAAACTTTTCTACAGGGGGGGTCGCTTTTTTCGCCGATATTTTCGGAAGTCATCCTCTCCTTTCGATTATCTAGCCTTAATTTTTAAAAGTGCTTATTCAGGTTTGGCGGTGATCGTAACAGTATAGACGTCAGGTTTTTCCCCCGTTCTTTTCCTCCTTCGCGGTACGGGTTCGAGCCTGCCTTCCCAATACCACTTTTTCTTTTTCTTTTTTTTTTTTTTTTTTGCGCAACAGACACCTCCAAACACCTGGGCAACGCCGGGCTGAAATCCTAGTAAATAAATAAAACTACATAGAAATAAAGATAAAGAGCAAATTCTATCTATAAATATAAAAGCGAAAATGTGTGTATGTATGTTTGTATGTTTTTATGTGTGTTAGTGTGTCCGCTAAAAACTTTCGACAGACACGACGACAATTCACAAACTCGATATCATATTGAAGCCCCATCCTTCGAACGAAAAATTGGCCAAAAACGTTCATTTTTTCACCCCGAAATCGACAATTTTCGACAGGGGGAGTCAACAAAAACGGTCCTCTCGTGACGACGACCGGTTCTACGCATGCGTCAGATGACGTCATGGCCTGATTTACTTTTAATACTTGAAGAACTGACTAAATTTAATGCACGTCGCGTTAGCTCAGTTGGTTAGCACGCTGCTTCATTGTCTAAACGTTTTGGATTCGAATCGTGGTGTGAGATGTCTTCGATTTTTTAAATTTAAATATTAAACCAGTGTTATTTAAGCCATTTTCAAGTAACGTTCATTTTTCTCTTGTTGTTTTTTTTTTTTACTTTGCTTATCCACCCCCGACCACACACCCAAAAACACCCGGGTACCCACCGATTTTTTAAATTTTAATATCGAAACAGGCTTATTTAAGCCATTTTTCACGTGTTCCTTTTTCTGATTTCTTTTTTGTTTTTTCGATTTTTATGTTTAACATCGTTTGTTTGCCTTACGTTAGTTTTTTTTGTATTTATTTTTTCGATGTTTTTATTACCCTCCCCCCCCCGCTTAAGTTTTAACGTTCGTTTTTATGTTTTCTCTTTTTACTTCGCTTATAACAAACATCATTTGCTGAATAGCTATTGCTTACGTCATCGTCGTCGTCGTCGTCGTCGTAACGCTCTACGACTTCCGTGCGCGCACCTGTCAATTTGGTTCTTACTTAAATAAATTCAAACATCTTTCATTAACTCATTCTGGCTGGCCGATTTTATTTCCAAACTTCGCCTCAGTTTCTTTTTTATTTAACAGCACACACATCTCCAAACACACGGGCAACGCCGGGTACCCCCGCTAGTTTTAAATAAACCCAAAACGTTCGTTGGACATTGAAACGGAAAGAAATATTTTTCTGTTCATCACCGGTTTTCTTCGTAATATTTACGCCTAACCACCTATTTTAATACGCGCATATCGTGGGCAGATATCTAACACCTCTTTAACAATTCAGGCGACGTTTAATCAAGCCGATATCTGTACGGTACGTCATAGAAATATTTATATGTAAGTCCTTATAAAGGGGTGGGTAAATTAGGTTAATTCTAGGTACACAGGCGGAGAATTTATCGACAATGGTTGGAATTAAACGAGTTCTTTTTCATGTGGATGTTTTTCTGGACGGTTATGGGTTGAAACTCAGTCGAGCACTTGCTATGAAAATAACTAAGACGATAAAGGGTTTTCACTTGCGACAAAATTCTCGGAAAACAAGTAAATATTCTTTCGAATCAATCATGTGACCCTCAATTTGTTACCGAATTCTACTGTTATGACTCATGAGAAAGTTATGATCTGTCTCCATGTTATATCATGAGAAACGTATGATCTGTCTCCATGGCACTGAAAACATTGTGAGGAGTATACCCAATCTGAGAACAGTAGTCCGAACAATGCAAATAATATGTATTGTCAATCCTAAGCTCAAAAATTCAGAAACATTATATCAAATCGGTATGGATCCGAATTAATACGAAAATTGAAACAGCTCGACACTTTTTTCATTTCTAATAAACACACAATACATTTTGGAATTCTAATGAATATGGTTCGTCGGAAAAACAAAGAACAAATACATCTTTATCAACAATAAGAGCTATTGTCAAGATAAACCTGAAGAAGGTAGGATGTTACATCAGCCGAAACGTTGTGAAAATAACACTCAAGATTATAACAGTAATTCAGATAATCCAAATATCAGCTGAACCACCTGATTTACTTGGTAGCGTTTGCTTTAGACGCTAGTATTTATTTAAAGTGTATTTTATTCAATTAACCGTGGAGATTTCCACGTGACATGCTTGTCACTATTTAATACTACGTTTATGTTATATCCATGTTATTTTCAAATATCTTAAAGCCATAATCAGATAGATTAACGATATCTGCTTATTAGCCATGCATGGATGAATTTGCCTACAGCTAATATATTCATTCATTTGAATTGAGTGAAAGACAATTAATATTGCACACTTCAGTGAATGTTGCCTCGTTCTCATAATCTTGTATTCTTGCCAAATGGATCTTGATATTTTTAACTGAATATTTAAAAAAAAATGTCACATTAATAACGCCAAATTGCTAACCGGCGGCAAATTCGACATTGATTATTCGATAATTTATCATGACCGTCAATTCATTATCCTTAACAGCGCATGCGCATTTTTACCTTCCGGTCTTACCGCCATGTTTCATTTTTATATAATAGCAAATATGTGCGTATGTTTCAATCTTTTAATAAATGATTGCATTAATACATTTACATTGAAGAAAACGTACTAAAGAAAACATTTCCTGGGTAGAATATTCGAGGGTCGTTTACTGATATTTTCTCATTTTACTAACGAGTGACCACTCATCAAAGTCAGAAGTCACTCGAGGATATGATGAAGAATATTATAAAAGGATAAAAAATTATTATTGGAATGAAAAAAAAATTGATTACTTATGTGGGCGTTGATGACAAGTATTTGTTGACA
This sequence comes from Euprymna scolopes, assembly GCF_053919585.1. NCBI lineage: Eukaryota > Metazoa > Mollusca > Cephalopoda > Sepiida > Sepiolidae > Euprymna > Euprymna scolopes. Next base: position 104,047,041 of record NC_136482.1, on the reverse strand, counting down.
TTTTTTTTCAAAGACTATTTTTCAATCTGTAGTAGTACGTGTTTTCCAGAATACATAAGACTTCTACACGGTCATGAGTGCAAAAGCTACTCCGTGGATTTAATAAAGTGTTTCATTCCAACTCACATGCGGATTTCTGAGTTCAACGAGACGCACCTGAACAAGGTCGGGGATTACATCGGTCGAAAGGTTGTGAGAATAACATTCAAGATAAGAACAATAGTCTGAATAATCCAAATAATCCATATAATATATATATATATATATATATATATATATATATATATATATATATATAATTTTTTTATTAAGTTATGTCTTACTCAACATGGCCCAACGTTACAGCGGGTAATGTGCGTACAGGCACTATCTGATGTATCTTTAAACGTGTCTATTTTGTATATTGAATATTTTTGTGAATCTATTTTAACCATCTGCATATGTAGCAGATACATTACAGATATTTTTCTTTTAATTATTATCGATCCAACCAGACAACCTTGCTAGCAATGTAGAAAGAGTTAGAGAAAATAACGTATAAAATGAACTTCCGTTTTAAAGTGGCTTTTAAATGATTTACGCATTAAGGAAGAAAAACAGCTGAAGTTTAATGACACATGCATTGCGCCTCACGAGATATAATGGAATCGTTTCCATTGTTTACTGACATTTTCCGAAATTTTAAAAGCCGTTTATAAAAGTATCTCCAATAGTTTTGTACGTAATTTTGGCAAACAATAAAATATATTCCAGAGGACTTTCTACTCAGAGGTTGTGAGTTCAATACCTGTCGAAACAACTTAATAAGAATTAACATGTTGTAACAGAGCGCGTGTAAGAAAACAAGCAACAGCCGAAGAATAACTGGTTAGCGAAAATATTAGCAGCAACAGCATTAAAGCACGTATGCAAATTAGCAAGTGTGCGTGAGCTTGCGTTACAAGAAAAAGGAGAAAAATTCATCACGTTATCAGGAGAGAAGTAAGTTGCGTGTCGTGTAAGATAAACGTTTGAAATTCGATGACGAGAAAGCGCTGGCTAGCACCAGCGTGGGGTGGCGGCGACAGAAACTTTTAAAAAGCACATGTGCGTGCGAGAATACTTTGGAAATATAATGAAATGCGTTGCTTTGGAGGAACCACGAATAAATGCATATCATTTGCACTGTTTTAAAAATGCCGAGCCGGATTTTTATTTCTTTCCTGTTTTATTTGCGACGTTACTAGACAGCATGTAATTCTGAGAGGTTTGAAGTGTAAGAACACAGTTAAAAGATAACGGCCGCGTTACAATACTAGATATATAGAAGGCATGAACACTAGAATATTAAGCAGCACTTATTGTTGAGATGTACGTTGAAAAATAGGAAAGGTTAAGACAGTCAATAAATTGTGAGTGTGACGGAAGCCCCAGTTGAGACAAGACGTACTAAAGTGATCCGATAAACTAATAATTTATCAATGTGCTCAAACCTCAGTAAACCACTCTGTACGTCCTTTCAGCGACGATAAGACCATCTACTTGCATAACTGCCCGATAATTTATGTAAGAAATACGAGCTGACGGAATTAACTTCAGTCCTGGAAGAAAGAAAGAAAGCTCACATGAAGACGACAACCAGCAATAAAGGCATGACTTCTAAAGTTGATTCAAATATATATATATATATATATATATATATATCAAGTTTCAAGTCTGATAATAGGGGACAGTTTTAGATGCCCATATCAAGCTCTCTTCAGCCGATACTCTGTAATAAAAAAATAAAAATAAACATAAAATAAAAATAATAATAAATTGTGATAATAATAATAATAATAATAATAATAATAATAACAATATTTTTTATTTTTTATTTTTATCTTTTATTTTTTATTTCTATATTCTTTTATTTTATTCTTAGTTTTATTTCTATTTTTATTTTTATTAAAATTTATTCTATATGTTATAATTTAAAATTTATATTTTAATTTTAAATTATGGTCATTCTTATACGGAAAAAGGAATAATTTTGTAAGAATATAATTTATAGGAAAAAAGGTATACAATTAGTAAAAGTTTAATATAGTATATAAATCCATAAAATTAGAAAAGGACCCCCCCCCCAAAAAAAAAACGAAGACTACATTGAAATTTTTTAATTTTAAATATAGTTTTATATAGATTAAATATAAATTTAATTTGTTTTGGGGATTGTTTTTAAATTGAGATTAACATCGGAAAGTTTAATTTTAAAATGAAATTTAAATTTAAATTTGAAATTAATATAAAGGTTTTTTATTTAATTAATTTCAGTTCATAAAGGGTTTTTATTTAATTAATTTAAGTTTATTTAATTAATTTAAGTTCAATAAAATTGCTTTATCTGATTAAATAGAGTTTTTTAATTAAAATTCATATAAAATAAATTTCTTCAGACTATTTTAAAGAAATTCATATTTTACCCATAGTAAATAGGGTGGGTGAAGGAATATAAACATGATATATCCTATTATAAATTTCTGTACCGTGTGTGTGTGTATGTGCGTGTGTGCGTGCGCGTGTGTGTGTGTGTGTGACGATGTTTAAGTCAGCCTTAGGCAACCCACCCAGACAAATTAGGTACCAAAATGAAGCTTATGACCCAGCGGATGTTTTAATGGTATTTATATCCATGTTTGGTATATGGAAATGCAAAATAAATGCAAAGAAATGCAAAGTAGTAGTGGTGATAGGAGTTAAATCGATGGGTGTAGCAGCAGAGACAAAAATAGTAGTGGTGATAGGAATTAAATTGGTGAGAGTAGCAGCCATTAGGCAAAGTGGTGGTGAGAGCCATTAAATCGGTGAGAGTAGCAGCAGCAGTCAACGATTAATATTGGTTGAAAAATACAAGATTTTTTTTTAAATAAATTACTTCCATTTTCTCCGTCTGATTAACAAAACAAAAAAAAGGACTTTCTCTGATTTGCAACCAAAAAAAAGAAAATAAGTAAAAAGGCTTCGATTAACATTGGTTTGAAATACAAGATATTTTTTGTTTACTTTTTAAAAAAAAATACTTCCATTTTCTCCGTCTGATTAAAATAAACAAAAAAAGGGACTTTCTCTGATTTTACCAGGGTGGTCAGTTTAGACCACCGGTCATTAAATTAAATAAAATAATACTTTTACCAATGTATCTCATTTTTTTTTTCGTTAATATTGGTTGAAAACACAATATTTTTTTTTTTTTGTTAAAGTAGTTCAAGGTGACATCTCCTACAGGAGAACCGACGAAAAAGTAAGTAATTGCTAACTTTAGTTTCGTAAATATTAGTTGTGTAAATACACTGTACTTACTTGCTTTTCTTTCACAATATGCAGCCATCTGGCTGCAACGGGGCTACTTGTATAATAAAAGGAATAACGTCCAATATAAAAATATATAATAAAATAATTATTATTAAATTTTAAATGGTTTTCTGAACTTGCAAGAGTATCTCCTTTTTACCACTTAGAACCAAAAAGAGACTAAAATTAATAGAGTAAAATAACATTCTTTTCATAAAGGACACAATGAACACTTCAAATATATTAAAATGATATATAACGGAAAAATTTTAAGCATATTAAATTCCTCCTTTTCTTTACTTTTTCTTCTTTTTCTCTTTCAGTTTTCCTTTTCTTTTTCTTTTTTCTTTGTTTTCCGCAGCGTCCAAAATACTAAACTGACAATTTTGAAAACTTTATTTTAATTTGAATTTTAAAGTGATCGTGTCTGTTTACCAAACTTCTTTTCCAATTTTCGACCTACTGACTTGAAACTTGATATAAAGAGGATTTGAACCTGTGTAAGACATTCGATTTGGTCTTTAGCCGGTAAAAAATATCTGCTAATAGGTCAAAATCGAATAAAAGTTAAACTTGGCAGTCGTAAATCAAATTGAATTGCCTTTGTGCGCATGCGCAAATATATATTTTCATATTAAGGTCAGTTGATTATTAACTATCTTTTATCCATCTGACGATAGCTTAAATAGTAATGACTAAGGCTGAAGCCCGAAATATTTTGGTTTCGATTCTAACTGATGGCACCAAACTACATTTTTTTAACTTTGTAAATCACCACTATATATTGGGTACAATATAATATTCAATAGAGTATTGACTTTATAATATTAAAAATAAGACATCTGCATGAATTCAAATATTCTATTTAACTGTATTTATAGACCGAGCTATGCCGGAAGAGAGGGCACTACTATATATTGGGTACAATACGATAATCAATAGAGAATAGCTTCTAAAGAAAATTTTTATCACGTCTATATAATAAATATACAAAACAACAATGTTAAAAAAAAATGAACAAATCCCACGAAAAACAGCGCAACAATTATAAGAATGGATCCATTGGAATAAATACCGCGGCTAAAACTATTAACTGTTGAAATTCATTGTATATCGAAATGAATGTTATAGCAATCAAGGGAGAAGGTTAAAAGACACAAAACTTCTCCATTGTGCACATAGGCATCAACAGAGAAATATTTCGACGTGTACAGTGATAGAATACAGAGAAAACGAAATGAATATATATATATATATATATATATATATATATAAAGAGATAGATAGATAGATAGATAGATAGATAGATAGATGAAGAAAGCAGTTAGTATATCCCACTAAAGGATACATTGGTGAAGACTTGAGTAGAAATGTTTTCCTGAATAGGTATTTATATTCTGGTGCATTGTGTACAATTCTATTTGAGATTGTTTGTGAGGTTTCCTTAATATAAAGGGGAATAAAAGTAGTAATTTGTATAGAAACCTTAGATGCTTTTATTAAAAACCAACTCCATTTTATTCAATGTTTATTAATATATATATATATATATATATATATATATATATATATATATATATGTGTGTGTGTGTGTGTGCGTATATATATATATATATATATATATATATATATATATATATATATATATATATATATCAGAGAGGCGGTAGCACTCTCTATATAGGGATGGCCCGTACACGCCTATATACGCCTACAAAACAAAAATATCCAAATCTCAACTAAAATCAACTTATAAGTTTCAAAAAGCACATATTCTTACAGAGAAGCGTCTTACGAATCCAGCGAGTGTCAGAACGTCGGTTAAAATGTCGAAAGAGAGCAAAAAAAAAGGGTACAAAAATGGCCAATTGTTCTTCTTTCTTCTTTCTTCTTTCTTCTTCTTTCTTCTTTCTTTTGAGACGATGTATCTCGGTGTACGAACGGTCTCTGACAACAGTTCAAGCATCAATCGACTGCTCTTTACACGGAGAAGTGCAGTGACCCATCGCTTTTAGCTAACTCCATAATTAAATAAGATTACGTGTAATAACAAGTTTTAAACACTATATACCCAATGTAGACAGACCACTTCGAACACGGAACTTCTCTCAAAAGGGACAGCTCCAAATAATAAACCGGATGCTCACAGACGTTCCAGTTTGCCAGTGGCCTATATTTCTTGGACGCTGAATATTTGAGGTGAACGTTAAGGTTTTTTCTTTAAACAGTAACCCACCAGCGTTAATGAAACCACGAAATCTTTATCTCAGTTGATCAAAATTGTTATAAGAGCTATCAGCAAGTACGACGTAAAAAAACAATGTTATAAAAACAAATAATTCTTCAGATTTTGGACTGTAAAATATGTACAAAATGTCAATGCTGTGACCAGGATTCGAACCTAGAGACGATCACGGCTAACACTGACGTCTGTCGCTCTTGGCAGAAAGACACATGACTACTGTCAAACTATTGAAAAATAAGGAGGAAACTTGAAATTCTCACGCATGCGCAAAAATACACTATAGCAACCATTGTTAAATGCAGCTGAATCTCTTCGCTCGCTAAGAAAAGTAGATCAGACCAGTTCTTCTAAGAACTCACCAAACGCCAAAGGAAATAAGTTAAATTAACCGCAAAAGAAACTGCAAGAAAGTCATCTTCTAAGAACTCACTGGAAGCTGACCAAAAAGAATCAAAATCCAAGCCCTAGCCACAAAAATAACTAGATATTGTGGCTACTATACACAATCTACTAATAAAAACAAGTAAGTTTTCTAAAATAAACTACAATAAATTAACCAAGTAACCTCACACTGTCACTGATTAGGACTTCATATAAAGATAACAACTACACTATTCGTGTATATACCGTTCCACACTTTAACTATTGGTGACGGGGCAGTATCTCAATTCTACGAGAGTTGTCTTGCTATAAGATAAGTGATATTATAGTAAGATACACATAAGTGTTATATGTTTACATTTAATAAAAAATGCCAAAGTCAGCACGTAGTAAAAAAGCTCAGAGAAATATAGACTATGAAAAAAACAAAGTCAAGGTATTATTGAGCAAAAAGAATACTATCAGAAAAATGCTGAAATAATAAAAATTAAGTATCATGCAAATCCTGAGGCAAAGAAGGCTGCCTCACGTGCTGACTCAAAAGCACGGTATAACAGGGATCCCGAGGGGAAAAACTGCCTCACGTGCTCTTTATAACAAAGAACCAGAAAAAAAGAAGGCTGCCTCACGTGCTGACTCAAAAGCACGGTATAACAGGGATTCTGAGGAGAAAAAAGCTGCCTCACGTGCTCTTTATAACAAAGAACCAGAAAAAAAGAAGGCTGCCTCACGTGCTCTTTATAACAAAGAGCCAGAAAAAAGAAGGCTGCCTCACGTGCTGACTCAAAAGCACGGTATAACAAGGATTCCGAGGGAAAAAAGCTGCCGCACGTGCTCTTTATAACAAAGAACCAGAAAAAAGAAGGCTGCCTCACGTGCTGACTCAAAAGCACGGTATAACAGGGACCCCAAGGGGAAAAAAGCTGCCTCATGCATAAACTATTATAAATATAAATATCAAAAACTGCCAAATCTTTGCCAAAACGCCAAAGAATGAACCAAGAAAAATTTAATAGTGAAGGTATGAACATTTTAGAACTTTATAATACTCTAACTGTTTTATCAGAGAGGCGGTAGCACTCTCTATGTAATATAGAACCGATGGAGGACCAAGAGGCAACTCCTAAGGCCCAAAACCCAAAGACCTAAAACCCAGCAGGAAACGACCTGCTACTAATGGAGGCGGCAATGAGCCGCCTCCTAAAAAGACAATACTATCATGAATGTAAGTTTAAAAATAAGACTGTAAGTAAAAATACTAATTAACAAGAATAAAAAAGCATTGGAAATGCAAAAGGATATAGGGATGGTATGCCAAAAAGTATACAAACAAGATAGCTATGAATGGCTAGGCACATGGAAATAGAATTGCATCCAAAGTATAGCCCTATAGCTTTTTACAACCGTAATGATGGCACGGAATGAAGATTGGAGAAAAGCTATAGGGCTATACTTTGGATGCAATTCTATTTCCATGTGCCTAGCCATTCATAGCTATCTTGTTTGTATACTTTTGGGCATACCATCCCTATATCCTTTTGCATTTCCAATGCTTTTTTATTCTTGTATATATATATATATTAAACGATTGTGAAAAATAGATATGAAATCGAAGACATAGATAACTAAATAGATAGACAGGTACATACACACATATGGATAGAGAGAGATAAACAGATCAAAAGAAATTGTATCTTTTTTTTATAAAAAGATAGATAGATAGATAGATAGATAGATAGATAGATAGATAGATTATTCCCCTTTATATATAGATAGATATGAAATGAAATGATCGAGAGATACATATAAAAAGATAAAGATCGTGTACCTAGATAGTTTCTACAAGATCAATTAATTATAGACGTTTAATTGTTATGAAAATAGTTTCTAATATTTAATATATGTTTTATTTGTATGTCGGATTCTTGTGCGATCTGCTAAAATTAGCTTTGTAGGAGGAGGAGAGGAAAGAGAAAGAGAAGGAGGCGTAGGAGGAAGAAGAGAAAAATATGTGCTTATTTTATATTGACAAATAGCGCTATTATAATAGTACGCTAGTGCGTTATTATATTACCGGTAACATGGTACAACAATAACAAATAAAAGTTGGCTATTCACATATTTCGGTCTGGCTTTGAAAATCCGATCAGATAACTTTATATATTAGACTGTAAAATATATTTTAACTAAAATATATTTTAACTGTAAAATATAGTTTAACTATAAAATATATTTTAACTGTAAAATATATTTTAACTGTAATATATATTTTCACTGTAAAATATATTTTAACTGTAATATATATTTTCACTGTAAAATATATTTCACCTGTAAAATATGTTTTAACTGTAAAATATATTTTAACTGTAAAATATGTTTTAACTGTAATATGTATTTTAACAGTAAAATATATTTTATCTGTAAAATGTGTTTTAACTGTAAAATATATTTTACCTGTAAAATACATTTTATCTGTGAAATATATTTCACCTGTAAAATATGTTTTATCTGTAAAATATATTTCACCTGCAAAATATATATGGTACAATCGTAACATATTTTATGTTTGCCACCCATGCTGAGTTATGGAAAAAAAATTCTTGGAAATGTTAGTATGCTTGAGGACTATATTACGCCAAAGGAGAAACGATCACAAAAACGTGGGCCAAAAGAACAATTGCTTCATCATGCAATCTTGCTGATTTGCGTCCGTCTACATCTCTTGTGAGAAAACGCAACAAAGGCACCACTAATTATTGCAGCTGTGCCTAGTCATCTTTTTTCTGATCCAAGGAAGGTTTATATGCCTTGTTACATGTAGTGTTATAATGATGTGGCATGGTGCATTATATTAGTAACCCGTCATCTTCTTTTACGTTTTCAAGATCAAAACTTAAGTGTTGTTCATCCAGGAAATAGAGGCTTTGTCTAATGATAGCGATATAGTAAAAACAAAAGTTCCCCCGCAACCTCAAAACACGTAGTAGCACTGGTTTATAGTATAAAATAGTAGTCGTAAACACAGGAGAAGGTTAAAATAAACCACTCCGTAAGTATTCATAATCTTTCTATAATAGGAACTGTTGGTTTATCTCTGCATTAAGTAACAGTTATTTGGAGAAATGAGACTTTCTATAGAAGTTCGATTTCGTTTTTCTATAAATGAGAGTAGAGAAATTGACAATGGTCGCTCGGAAAAGGTACACATTAAGTGATTCACGTAAGCTAGCTATTCTCTCGTATGAATCCTATTTAAAATGTCTGAGCCATTTTGACTCGGGAAACAAGGAAAATGTTCAGAAAGCCTTCAACAAAAGAGGAATTAGTTGGTATTTTCAATGTGGCCTGTTTGCCGGATGCTACATCCACGTCGTCCGCCATTATGTAAAGCCATATCGATAGGAAAGAAACGAGAAAAGAAATAGCAATAACCTTTTCGTTTGTTTTGTTTTTGTTTTTCGTTATTTTATTTTTTATCTTGTCCATTGTCTTCTTTTGAAAATCCGTTGATTGATGCAAACAAGACGGGCCTGTCAGAAATAAAGAACGAAATAAGATACAGATAGAAATAGATAAATATATGGTTAGATAGATAGAGAGAAACGAACTAAGAAAGAAAGTATTGAAACGATGAAGATAAATAAAAATATAGATAGATAGATAGATAGATATAGACAGATAGATACATATATATATATATATATATATATAGAGAGAGAGAGAGAGAGAGAGAGAGAGAGAGAGAGATAGAATGAAATGCGTCAAAGAAATATATACAAATAGAAAAAGAGAAAACGCAGTAGGTAATAAAGAAAGAAATAATGTTATTAATAAACATAGATAGATAGATAGATAGATAGATAGATACATACATACATACATACATACATACAAACAAGTAAGAAAGGCACATAGGTAATAAAGAAAGAAAGAATGTGATAGATAGATAGATAGATAGATAGATAGATAGATAGATAGATCGCACCCAATCAAGAAAGAAATGCGCACGCTAAGAACCGAGAGAGAAAACAACCTGAGAGTGGATAAGCATGACAATAGACAAGTTGCTTAAGAGCAAAGTGTAGTATCTGTTCTGATACTAAACTTCATATTTTCTACCCTCACTCAGTGTAGGAGAAAGTATCATTTTTGTAAAGCTGAACTTCCCTGGATTAAAAACCGATATTGTTTCTAACTCTGCATTCGTGGTGAAGCAAATGAATAAAGAAGCAGAAAAAAAATTACACAAACACATCTATAAAGCAGAAACGATATTTCGACGATTCAAACGGCCTTCATCACAGAATGATTATGAATGTTTGAATCGATCGAAATATCCGTTCTACATTATAGATAAGTCTGTGTTCTTACTTCTACTCGTCTATTATCAGGTTTATTCACTATAGCTTAATTTAAACATTTCATTTTGTTTTTAATTAAACTCTTTCATGTATATATATATATATATATATATATATATATATATATATACATGTGTGTGTGCACGTGTGTGAAGGAGTTTTAGATATGAATTCAAGATAGGTAGATAAATAGATGTGTGTGTGCGCGTGTGTGAAAGAGTTTAAACCATGAAACTCAAGATAGATAGATAGATAGATAGATAGATAGATAGATAGATAGATAGATAGATAGATAGATAGATGTGTGAGCATGAGTAATATTTATAGCAAAAACTTTTAGGGTGCATATTCCATGTACATTCTCTGAATGATAAAGTCTACAAAAATTTGCCCGCGTTACTCACTGCTTTGCCCAGGGTCCATATCCCATAATTCTTTATGATAAGTTCAGTGGTTTAGGAGTTTAAACCGTTCATGCTATATGCGTGTGCGTACTGTCCCGGTTAAAATTTTATTAGATATATCTAGTGTGACTATGTACTTATGGCAAGTAATCTACACATAAATATTTGCATTTTGTGGCTTATTTTCGGTAAAAATTATCACCCCCTGAAATGAAACACAACAAATTTATGTCTAGCGTCTTATGAGTATATTTTAAAGTATTTCTAAGCTCTACTCGTGTATTTAGAATTGTTGAAGTAAATACTGAAAATATATACTTGAGATCTTCCAAAAGTAATGTCTCCTACTTTTTTTATTCCGCCCGGATGTATCAAATAGGATTACAAATTGCATCGTCATTATAACTGAACTTGTGCATTCATGATCTGAAAGTATTATGTCTCCGTTGCAGATATTGACTGCGTGAGCCTCTAAGAAAGCAACCTCATGTCAAAGGCTGCGTTAGAAGCAGAGATGAGTCATTCAATTCCTCTATGCTGAACAAAATTGAACCGATCAACATTCACCGGCACCTTTTCAACATTTACGAAGCAGTTAATGTCAGCACATTCAGGAGATGGGTTCGTTAATTTCAGAGTGGCGACAGATATGTGAGTGGCAAAGCGCGCCCTGGACTTTTACGACCGATGCATTAAAATAGGCTGACAATAGTACATTCAGTATGGTTATGACTCTATAAAAAATAAATTCCGGAGCATAAAAGATCGCTCGTTTTAATGGTACCACTCCTATCTTTGCAGTTCTTCAACGTTTTATTTTCGGTAAAAAAAAATAAGCTTTACTTTCCGAACTATTCTCGTTTATACATTATATATTGTTTTAGAAGTGCATATACATGAAACAGTAATTTATATATTTTTTCAAGACTCATCAGTGTGATTATATATATATATATATATATATATATATATATATATATTGCCATCCTAATCCACGTGTATTATTTCATTCCAGATCTATAAGATATATAGATAGATAGATAGATAGATAGATAGATAGATAGAATATTTCTATAAAAATAATTTGTTTTATATAATAGATTGCGTAATTTGCTGGAACTACTTAATAATATTTAAGGAAATTCATGTAATTCCAGCTTATTCATTATAAATTTCATTAACAATCTATAAATAGTTCACTTTTTTATTTTATTTATTTATTTATTGTTTGTTTTTTTGTTTTGTTTTTTTAATCTGTGTGGTTTATCTCCATGGACGAAATACATAACTACAAAATACTATTGAAAACATTCGCTTACCGCTCATTTTAAAGGTTAATCGTGGATAACATGAAACTCACGCTAAAGATGGCTTTACGATTTTCTTTTCATCAAAACACATGCGATGACGGTAATGTTTTTTCATTTTCAGCATTTTTAAATGTCTTTTTAATATTCAGATAGATAGATACATTTTGAAAGCAGTGTGTTCGAAAACTTGATAGAAACAATTATGTTGAGGTAGGTAAAAAGATAGATATAGGTGAAAATCATTAATATATAATGAGTTTTAAATTTTAATGTGTTTTTGTTTGTTAGTTTTTTAGGGGACATGATACGGTTACGGTGGAGCCCCCGAAATCGTGTAGTAAAAAATTATAAAAATGTAACAATGTTACATAGCGTGCTAACTTGAATAAATACTCCATAATTCATAACAAGTGAAGCATGCATGGTCTCCCGTGACTGCACAGTGAACGAGGCATAAAAAATGACTAAGTTCAGCATTTACACTCCCCGATTTAGCCCCAAAAGTCACCAAAGGACGTCAAATCCTGGTGAAAATGAACAAACGGTGCAGTTTTAGGTCTTAATATATGTAAATTTGAGTTCTGCACCATGCAAAAAAAAAAGAAATGACTAAGTCTATCATTTGCCCCCTCCCCCCATTTAGCCCCACAAGTTCCCAACACCTTAACATATTTAAATTTGAGTTCAGCACCATGCAAAACTGCTAAATAGACATACACAGAAAATTTTGGAGAAATATAGTAAAATAGTCCCAAAAATGGAGTGTTTTTATTAGCTCTAAAAAAGCCCCTGGGACACACCTAAGAGTTATCGTGAAGTATAGACAAACAAAATTATATAGAAATCAGTTAGTTACAGCTTTTCAGAAAGTTTTATAAAAATCCAAGGCATCAATTTTTTTTAATAAGCACAAAAGTGTCAATTCTAGCCATTTTAACCCGAAAGGCACCCCTTGGATGGAGGGGCAAACGGAGTTTTCCCGGAAAATCCGTTGTTACTTTTTTACTCATATTTTGTTCAATGTTTGCGCAAAATTTCAAAAAATTCCAAGGCGTAGTTATTGAGAAAAGTGCGGAAAGAGGAACGGACAAACGGACAAGGGTGAATTTACAGGTCCACCCTCCTTTTGTCGGGGAACCAATAAGTTAAATTATTAACACTCATGTGCGCACTGATTCTTTTAAAAAATGTACTACTTAATATATCTCATTACATATTATTGACGCCCACACGCGCGTATCGATACTTTTTAAAAAATGTTCTATTAAATCTTTGAACCTCGGAAAAGGTACACATTAAGTGATTCACGGATAAGGCAGGGGATGGGAGGGCAGTAGCCCCAGATATATCTAAGGCTTTTGACAGGATATGGCACGATGGTCTTCTGATGAAAATAAAATCCAATGGTATTACTGGACGAATGCTTAGCATAATTAGATCCTTCTTAAATGAGAGAAGAATGCAGGTTGTCCTGGATGGGCGTACGTCCAAAAAATTGATATAAATGCGGGTGTGCCCCAGGGATCGATCTCTGGACCTTTGTTATTTCTGATATTCATAAATGACTTACCTGACAAAATTGTCTCTCAGATGGGTATATTTGCCGACGACACCAAGCTCTATAGCAGGCAATGATGAAAACTAATGAGCACATATCTAAGGTAATGGCCGAAACCCTAGAGGAAGACCTTCAGTCTGTAGTGGAATGGGGTCCAAAATGGATGGTAACGTTCAACGCTGCGAAGACAAAGTTGTTTTCATTTAATAATTACATGAAACCTTACTAATTGCCAATAGATATGGCTAGAGATACTTTACCTGAAAGTACTTCTTTTAAACTCCTCGGCCTAACATTTACAGGGAACATGAACTGAAATAGATACATTGAGAGCATTGCCAAGACTGCTGCAAAGAAGGTGGGCTCTCTCTACTGTGCTAGAAAGTTACTTATGCCTGAAAGTACCCTGTACCTCTACAAAGCCACCATTCACCCATGTATGGAGTACTGATGTCACATTTCGGCTGGTGCATTTGCTACTAGTCTCTTACTCCTGAACAGGGTCCAAAAGAGAGTCGCCAACCTAATAAGTCTCGAATTGTCATCTAAACTTCAGCCCCTGTCCCACCGATGAAATGTTGCATCCCTCTGCCTGTTTTACGAGTATCGAAGTCACACACATTTGAGATCCCTAGATGTAAGAAAGCCTTTTACTCTAATAGCGTCTTCCCCAGAATTGCAGGACTTTGTATTTCTCTATCAGTTTCCTGCTTCCCCAACTGTACTGATATGCAGAAGTTCAAGTGTAATGTGAACAGACATCTTGCTGCTAAACTCTCTACATAATACCCCTGCAACTTAGACCCCTGATAGTAACCCCCTACATCAAAGTGGCAACGTGCCTTGTTTGGGGTGAAAATGTAATTTTTTTTAATCAAATTCATTTATTGTATCTAATTTATTTTACAAGTGTGAGCTTAGATGAGTGACCCCCTCCCTAAATGGTAAAGCTTGTATCAAAAAAAAATAATATACTAATGTTGCCGAGAATATATATTTTCCAAAATTCATAATAATCGATTCATAAAAATTTATGTTTTTATGAATCGATTATTATGAATTTTGGAATTAATTTTGGAGCTAATTAAAAAAAAAAGTTTATATATACGCACCCCCTAAATTTTTACATTTGCAAAGAAAAATAATGGGTCCATGTAACTCACTGAACTTTTTAGAATATGTATTCCAAAATTAATAATGATCCGTTCATTAACTTGTATATATATATATGTGTGTGTGTGTGTGTGTGTGTGTGTGTGTGCGTGTGTGTGTGTGTGTGTGTGTGTGTGTGTGTGTGCATATTTATGTTTCTTACATCCATATCGTCATCATCTCTCTATATTTTATCGTTATTTTCATGGCAAGTGCTCATCTGAGCTTCAATCTATGGCCCCCCCTTGTCAAACTTTCACGAAAAACACTCGTCTAGCCAAAACCACTATCAATAATTTCCCACACTCTTTATTTGTGCCTAAACCTAAATGCAGATTCCATGAACAAAGCTTCTTTCTTAGAATAGCACGCATGTAGAACTCTCTTCCGATTACCTGCTTTCCAGCTGACTACAATCTGATTGTCTTCAAGTTCAACATAAACAAGTTCTTGATGAACCGTCCCCCTAAGTAATCCAATTTACAAAATTCCCACTACTTAGGTTATGCTATAATCACACTGACTAATGTATACCCATTAACCCTTATCCTCGAGTGACATCCGGGCATTGATAAGTGGTGATTCTTGTGTAAAAAAAAATTATGTTTTCCCACTATTCCTCATAAATGACTTGGCCTTCGGGACAAGATCAAAGTGTAGTATCTGTTTCGGCAGATGCTGCAAGCAAAGACCAGATGTGGGGGCAACCCCACATACCTGACCTTTAACCAGCTCCCATTTCCCACCTCTCGGGAGCTGGTCCCCTTTTTCCCTTCCCCCTCCATTCACTCCTCACATTAAAAATTGGCCTTGTGCCTAATTTGCTCGGTGGGGGAGCAAATAAATACCATCTGTTCTTCAGATGCTGCACTTCTATTTCTTGTTCTCTTTCGGTGGAGGAGAAATCCTTCACGACTGAGACAATTTTTATTTTTGTACCTTTTCTCCACGTTAAAAAACGACCCTGGTGTCTAACTCTGTCCCGTGGGGAGGCATAGTAAATAGGTACTCTCAATGCAGCTTAAATTCACTCGCATTAGTTCACCCCCTGAATACCCCGCACACCCTCGTCCATCACTTCCCTATAAACCAGGCACCTTAATATCCAACAATGTCGCATCGAACTTTTTGCAACTTAGCATCTTTTTTGATGAGAAGTGGTAGCAGCGGGAGGGGGCAAAACAACAGTGTGGAGAGAGGTGTTAAAATAAAAATTTTTAAAAAGTGGTAGTATGCCAACAGGCTCGAACACCTAACACGAAGTAGGAAAAGAAGGTGAAAAAAAACGTAACGTCTTAGCTAATGCATCCATCGCGAAACCGGATTTCGCGAGCGTTGGTTTTAAGGGTAGTCGGTTGAAAGGAGACGATGTCTTGCCAAAAATGTCGATGAAAAAACCGAACCCTCCTCGTAGAAAACTGAAGAGACTGAGCTTTAAAACGATACCGATTTTGTCTGTCGAAGGGTTTTGCGAGACACACAAACACATACGCGCACGCGCGCACAGACACACATTTGCCTTTTATTCAATAAATCATTTAAATATTGGTGAAATCCTATTTCGGTCACCTGAATTGGTTTCAACATTACTCTAAAACAACTTATTTTTCTTAAACTATATTTTAGCAAAAATAAATTAAAAACCATTCTATGAAAGCAGATAGGTCCCATTATCTTATTATACCATACGTGTTCAA
Source organism: Euprymna scolopes (assembly GCF_053919585.1). Taxonomy (NCBI): domain Eukaryota; kingdom Metazoa; phylum Mollusca; class Cephalopoda; order Sepiida; family Sepiolidae; genus Euprymna; species Euprymna scolopes. The sequence continues at coordinate 104,030,621 of NC_136482.1, read as the reverse complement.
ACTGAAACACTCTAATCACAATATTCTTATGTAGATCTATAATAATAAAAAAAACTTATTTAACTTTGAAATATTTCCATTCTATGGAGGTAAGCACGAACGCAGACAACATAATTTTATTATACCATATTTCTTCACGCTGTAACATAATTATCAAAGTATACTTACGACGATAGATATCAAAAATCTTTGTTAAAGTTTGTGGCATATTTTTATTCTATGGAAGCCAGGCGCAAATGCAGATCCCAAAATTTTAATAAACAACCACTGTTCAAAAAGTAACATACCCATTTTTGATTCTTGATACCTCTTCTATCATTGTATGTAGTCAGTTTAGTATAATAGTAAAACATATAAGAGCCTATTTGTATACAGACAGACACACATACATTCAGCTTTATATATATATATATATATATATATATGCATATACAGGGTGTCCACAAAGTCTGGCTACATTATGTAGCCAGACTTTGCGGAAGCATCCTGTAGATTATGTAGCCAGACTTTGTGAGCACCCTGTATATATATATTCACACACGCACGTGCGCGCGTGTGTCTGTGTGTGTGTGTGTGTGAATGTGTATATATATATATATATATATATATATATATATATATATATATATATATGCAGGGTGCTCACAAAGTCTGGCTACATAATCTACAGGATGCTTCCACAAAGTCTGGCTACATTATCTAGCCAGACTTTGTGGACAACCTGTGTGTGTGTGTGTGTGTGTGTGTGTGTGTGTGTGTGTGTGTGTGTGTGTGTGTGTGTGTGTGTGTGTGTGCGCGCGCGCGTGTGTGTGTGTAAACTTAGCAAGAAATTCCTACATTTGACCGGAAGACACTTCCACGTAACCATTCCATTGCACAAAATATTCAACAAAAACACAAAAATGATAAATAAAGCACACATAAATACTAAACGAGGGCAGTGCATAAAAATAATAGCAAATTACGTTAAAAAAATGATTAATATAGAAACAATAAAAATAACAAGATCACAAATATAACTATAAGAAATAGTAATAACAATCACAATAACAATCACCCAAATAGAACTAAAACGTTATTAATGAAGGGAAAAGCTTGTATTTTGACCACTTTAAAACCAGATATTACAATCATACAAACATATTCAATAACAAAGACGCCGAATAAAAATATCCATTCCTAGGAGCCAAAAGAAAGCGAGCGCTCGCCAATAATCGCGTGGAAAATAGTACGGGAGTGCACTATATGTGCAAATTTAGACGACCTATGATTATGTCTGAATGAGAAGTTTGAAATTCTAAATTTTAAAGATCCCTAAACTAATTAAAGTAAACAATTGAGATTGAAAGCAAACACTGAATAAACATAATGAACGTTACTTTAAGATTACTTTATATAAGGAAAATTTAATAAAAATAAAATAATTAACTGAACAACTAAATTAAACTAACCCCTAAAACAGCAATATAAAAAGTGTTCAAGGCGCGCACATGTTAAAATAAGGTCACTTGTTAATTCGACGCATTACCAAACAAGGGTGTGTCATCCCAATATAGAGCAAAGCAAAAGAAGAAGAAGCAGTCTGGACCTTTGAGAGAAGCTCTAATATTCGCTAATAGAAACATTATTATATGGGAGGGAATAACATTGAATCTGATTCGTAAGCTTGCTAGACTTAACACCGTGTGCATATAAATTTAAAGACATGCATTTTAACGTAATGATTTTTATGATGAAATGCGGAAGCCTTCATTTAACTTAAATGCTATGATTATCTTTACTATCATCATCATCATCATGCAGTCTGTCAGCCTTGACGATGACTAGTCGGGGTCTCAGTGCTTTATCCTTCGGTACAGGACTTTCCGCCTTGGTTCTTTACTTGCTTGCACAGTTTATGTGTAGTATCTGTGTCGCGCATCAGATAAACACCCTCTGAACCACCAATGCTCATTTCTAGTGGAGCGAACCCGCGACGACTGGCAGCAGAGGAAGCCGCAGCTTCTGGCCGAAAGTAATCTCAGTAAGGTAAACAGTCACCCTATTGTGTCCGCTACTATGCCTTTTCTTTCTGGATGAGGTTCCATAGCCTTTTAAGGAAAACTGCAAGGTAGCAGTAGGATTCGAAGTCAGAGTTCTCATCTCTTAGCCTTTTGCTGTGATAAGGCCCACAAGGCAGTGGTGTTTGATTTTGGGGTTGGTTCCCCAATCTTCGCCCAAACAAGGGCACCCACAAGACAGTAGGGTAGGGGTTGGTAGTGTGCCAGGGTGTGTTCACACATCGGTGGGCCATAACGCACTACCTTTGGGGTCCCCTACTACTCCAAGATCTCCTACATGGTTAGCCTGGGGTTGCAAGGTACCCAGTTTCCATGTGTGGTCAACGTGGAGGAACTGTAGGAGTCTTGATGATGGAGAGGCTATGTACTGACAGGGAAGACTTATGCATAGCTGCTCCCTTTTCATCCCGTGATATTAGCCAGCAGTGTTAGCTGGTAGCGAGAAGGCATGCAAGCATGAACTTAACACTAACTTATACCTAACACCAAGCACACACACTTACTGATTTACTATATATGTATAACCATTAGTACCTGACTTTATAAAGCAAGTTAGTTAGATATATAGTTAGTTAGATAGATAGATAGATAGATAGATAGATAGATAGATATTGATTTTACAAATCCCATGATCAATTGTACATAATCGAACTGCTTGACTTTAACTAAACTCCTTCAATTCACAGGAGTGTTGCTCGAAAGTTTATTTGAAATCTATGGCCAGTGTCGATTTCCTTTTTCTTTTACTGATTCTCCATCGATGTCTCTGTTCTTTATAATCAAAATAGTTCATACTCAAAATACCATTGAAAACATCCAACGTCATCCAAAGGATACATTTATTTTAATGAAACGCAAAACAAAATGCTTTTCATCAACCGTCAAAGCGACGACTGACAAAGAAGACAAAAATTAGTCATTTTTTTAACATTCACCTCGCTTCAATTCATTTTTGAATAGTTAATATCGAGGCTTACAAGAAAATATACAAAATTAAAAAAAAATAATGATTCATCTTTTATTCTGATATAATTAATAAACCACGAATATAAAATCACTACAAATGCATATAGAAATATTTTGAATGAAATAAAAATATGAAGACATTCAAAGAATTGAGAGGGTTTTTTTTTTAATAAAAGCAACGAAATTTCAAAATTTCTTTCTGTTATCGAAAAAATCTACGTAGGATGTGTTTTATTTTTAATAAGATTGTGTTGTTTTGCTTTTTTGTTGTTGTTGTTGTTGTTGTTGTTGTTGTTGTTGTTGTTGTTGTTTTGTTTTGTTTTTTTGTTTGTTTGTTTGTTTGTTATTTGTTTGTTTGTTTTTGGTTTTTGTTTTGTTTTTGTTTTGTTTTGTTTTTTTCATGTCCAAAAATAAAGAATTCACAGAACGATTTTGGTTTTCAAGATGAAAGAGAATAAATAGAAAATGCCAAGTGTCTATATAAAAAAGCACTCAATTGACCAGATTGAATAAAACAGTTATTGATAGATTCGCATTCAAATTATAGTCCTTTATTTCTACATGCCTTTGATCTGTTCGTAACACTTATTTTGAACTAACTCTCGATTGATCAACGTTTGTTTCCCCAAGACTTTTTCTGTATATTTTAGTCACAGAAAATGCATGTTAAGATATTCCTCAATTCAAATTTATGTTATTCTATTTGGAAAAGAAATCTATTTTAATAGCTTTCATTGGCCTTAATTTAATCGTGCTAATGTTTGCTAAGACGAAAGTTAGAATGCTAAATGTGTGCATGCAGATTTGAGTTTGTAAAAAATTGTTAAACACAAAACAATTATTTTGAAAAGAAATAGCACAGTGGAAACCTTCCTTTGTCCATGACCTCAGCAGATTAAAAGCACAGTAGACATCATAATTGTATTGTCCGCGAAAATTGTAATTAATAATAAGATCATCGTCATTTGCGATAGAGATCACGCCATATGACATAAACGAAGCTTATTTAGTAAGTTTGGGGGGGGGCGAGAGTTGGATCCAGAGAAAAGAGGTGTGGCAAGATCGGCAAAAATCCAAGGTCCGTTTGTTCGTTTATAAATGAATTTAACAAATTAATAACAACTTCTATAACAAACTGGCAGGCCGCCCAGAATTGCCCGGTCGTAAAATACGCTTAAATATAATATTTTTATTAATGCAGATTTCGTATATATTATTATATTATATTGGACCCAATGATGATTTAAAAAGCTTCTTTATTTTTAATATAACTCGAAACCAAAAGTTTAGTTTACGATTTACTTTTTCCTTTGACGTGAATGCTTGAGCTATGAAGTTTGCTGCAAGGCTAAAAATTAAAACATTAATCAATAGCTATTACATTACGCATCCATATTCGTAATGCCGTCGTTCGACCTTCACCTGGCAAATTCCATTATTATTTTTTATTTTCACACTTTTGCAGCGATTCTTCTCGGCTTAAACCAAATTATAACATTTCGCATGTGTTCGAATATCCTATATATTAAGTTACATGTCTGTAGATTAAAGCTTGGCAGAGGAGTTTGGTAGGCAAAATTTTTTAAACAAAAATATATAGGCATGCATAAGTATATATAGAAAGAGGTTTGTGTTTACTATAACCTTTTTACGTAATATTATGCCAGTATAAATCATGTAGAATATCTGCATGAATATAATTACACATGATAGTAAATTAAAGATGATTATCACATAAAAAACCGAAAAAATATGGGAATTGATTAAAACGAATATATTTTAAAGAATATGCAAATTAGCTAGATCTTTTGCAGAGGAATGCAGTTCCACGACCCATATATAACAAAGTTATATATCTTTTTAAATAAATAGAAAAAAAGGTTTTAATATGAAGATCAATACACAAAATACCCAAATACAAGAAGATATAGGTAGATAGCTTGTCGTTCTTTTATTCCAAGAGAAGCGATTCTTTGGCTGGTTAGTATTTATCTGGGGATTTTATCTAAGCTAGAATATACGTGGCATGTGACGATTGACGAATAACAAACAACTATGGACATCATAAAATGATTCTTTAGTTTCTTTCATTTGAAACATGAAATTAAATATTTATTTCACTTGAAAGATGAAATTAAATATTTCTTTTATTTGAAAGATGAAATTAAATATTTCTGTCATTTGAAAGATGAAATCAAATATTTCTTTCATTTGAAAGATGAAATTAAATATTTCTGTCATTTGAAAGATGAAATTAAATATTTCTTTCATTTGAAAGATGAAATTAAATATTTATTTCATTTGAAAGACGAAATTAAATATTTCTTTCATTTGAAAGATGAAATTAAATATTTCTGTCATTTGAAAGATGAAATTAAATATTTCTGTCATTTGAAAGATGAAATTAAATATTTCTTTCATTTGGAAGATGAAATTAAATATTTCTTTCATTTGGAAGATGAAATTAAATATTTCTTTCATTTGAAACATGAAATAAAATATTTCTTTCATTTGGAAGATGAAATTAAATATTTCTTTCATTTGAAAGATGAAATAAAATATTTCTTTCATTTGAAAGATGAAATTAAATATTTCTTTCATTTGAAAGATGAAATTAAATATTTCTTTCATTTGGAAGATGAAATTAAATATTTATTTCATTTGAAAGATGAAAGTATATATTTCTTTCAATTGAAATGTGACATTAAATATTTATTTCACTTGAAAGATGAAATTAAATATTTCTTTTATTTGAAAGATGAAATTAAATATTTCTGTCATTTGAAAGATGAAATCAAATATTTCTTTCATTTGAAAGATGAAATTAAATATTTCTGTCATTTGAAAGATGAAATTAAATATTTCTTTCATTTGAAAGATGAAATTAAATATTTATTTCATTTGAAAGACGAAATTAAATATTTCTTTCATTTGAAAGATGAAATTAAATATTTCTGTCATTTGAAAGATGAAATTAAATATTTCTGTCATTTGAAAGATGAAATTAAATATTTCTTTCATTTGGAAGATGAAATTAAATATTTCTTTCATTTGGAAGATGAAATTAAATATTTCTTTCATTTGAAACATGAAATAAAATATTTCTTTCATTTGGAAGATGAAATTAAATATTTCTTTCATTTGAAAGATGAAATAAAATATTTCTTTCATTTGAAAGATGAAATTAAATATTTCTTTCATTTGAAAGATGAAATTAAATATTTCTTTCATTTGGAAGATGAAATTAAATATTTCTTTCATTTGGAAGACGAAATTAAATATTTCTTTCATTTGGAAGATGAAATTAAATATTTCTTTCATTTGAAAGATGAAATAAAATATTTCTTTCATTTGAAAGATGAAATAAAATATTTCTTTCATTTGAAAGATGAAATAAAATATTTCTTTCATTTGAAAGATGAAATAAAATATTTCTTTCATTTGAAAGATGAAATTAAATATTTCTTTCATTTGAAAGATGAAATTAAATATTTCTTTTATTTGAAAGATGAAATAAAATATTTCTTTCATTTGAAAGATGAAATTAAATAGTTATTTCATTTGAAAGACGAAATTAAATATTTCTTTCATTTGAAAGATGAAATTAAATATTTCTTTCATTTGAAAGATGAAATTAAATAGTTATTTCATTTGAAAGACGAAATTAAATAGTTACTTCATTTGAAAGATGAAATTAAATATTTCTTTCATTTGAAAGATGAAATTAAATAGTTATTTCATTTGAAAGACGAAATTAAATAGTTATTTCATTTGAAAGATGAAATTAAATATTTCTTTCATTTGAAAGATGAAATTAAATAGTTATTTCATTTGAAAGACGAAATTAAATAGTTATTTTATTTGAAAGATGAAATTAAATATTTCTTTCATTTGAAAGATGAAATTAAATAGTTATTTCATTTGAAAGACGAAATTAAATAGTTATTTCATTTGAAAGATGAAATAAAATATTTCTTTCATTTGAAAGATGAAATTAAATAGTTATTTCATTTGAAAGACGAAATTAAATATTTCTTTCATTTGAAAGACGAAATTAAATATTTCTTTCATTTGAAAGATGAAATTAAATAGTTATTTCATTTGAAAGACGAAATTAAATAGTTATTTCATTTGAAAGATGAAATTAAATATTTCTTTCATTTGAAAGATGAAATTAAATATTTCTTTTATTTGAAAGATGAAATTAAATATTTCTTTTATTTGAAAGATGAAATTAAATATTTCTGTCATTTGAAAGATGAAATTAAATATTTCTTTCATTTGAAAGATGAAATTAAATATTTCTGTCATTTGAAAGATGAAATTAAATATTTCTTTCATTTGAAAGAGGAAATTAAATATTTCTTTCATTTGAAAGACGAAATTAAATATTTCTTTCATTTGAAAGATGAAATTAAATATTTCTTTCATTTAAAAGATGAAATTAAATATTTCTTTCATTTGAAAGACGAAATTAAATAGTTATTTCATTTGAAAGATGAAATTAAATATTTCTTTCATTTGAAAGATGAAATTAAATATTTCTTTTATTTGAAAGATGAAATTAAATATTTCTGTCATTTGAAAGATGAAATTAAATATTTCTTTCATTTGAAAGATGAAATTAAATATTTCTGTCATTTGAAAGATGAAATTAAATATTTCTGTCATTTGAAAGACGAAATTAAATATTTCTTTCATTTGAAAGATGAAATTAAATATTTCTTTCATTTGAAAGATGAAATAAAATATTTCTTTCATTTGAAAGAGGAAATTAAATAGTTATTTCATTTGAAAGACGAAATTAAATATTTCTTTCATTTGAAAGATGAAATTAAATATTTCTTTCATTTGAAAGATGAAATAAAATATTTCTTTCATTTGAAAGATAAAATTATATATTTATTCTATTTGAAAGATGAAATTAAATATTTCTTTCATTTGAAAGACGAAATTAAATATTTGTTTTATTTGAAAGATGAAATAAAATATTTCTTTCATTTGAAAGATGAAATAAAATATTTCTTTCATTTGAAAGATGAAATTATATATTTATTTCATTTGAAAGATGAAATTAAATATTTCTTTCATTTGAAAGATGAAATTAAATATTTCTTTCATTTGAAAGACGAAATTAAATATTTCTTTTATTTGAAAGATGAAATTAAATATTTCTTTCATTTGAAAGATGAAATAAAATATTTCTGTCATTTGAAAGATGAAATTAAATATTTCTTTCAATTGAAATGTGAAATTAAATATTCCTTTCATTTGAAAGATGAAATAAAATATTTCTTTCATTTGAAAGATGAAATTAAATATTTCTTTCATTTGAAAGACGAAATTAAATATTTCTTTCAATTGAAATGTGAAATTAAATATTTCTTTCATTTGAAAGATGAAATTAAATATTTCTTTCATTTGAAAGATGAAATTATATATTTCTTTCATTTGAAAGATGAAATTAAATATTTCTTTTATTTGAAAGATGAAATAAAATATTTCTTTCATTTGAAAGATGAAATTAAATAGTTATTTCATTTGAAAGACGAAATTAAATATTTCTTTCATTTGAAAGATGAAATTAAATATTTCTTTCATTTGAAAGATGAAATTAAATAGTTATTTCATTTGAAAGACGAAATTAAATAGTTATTTCATTTGAAAGATGAAATTAAATATTTCTTTCATTTGAAAGATGAAATTAAATAGTTATTTCATTTGAAAGACGAAATTAAATAGTTATTTCATTTGAAAGATGAAATTAAATATTTCTTTCATTTGAAAGATGAAATTAAATAGTTATTTCATTTGAAAGACGAAATTAAATAGTTATTTCATTTGAAAGACGAAATTAAATATTTCTTTCATTTGAAAGATGAAATTAAATAGTTATTTCATTTGAAAGACGAAATTAAATAGTTATTTCATTTGAAAGATGAAATAAAATATTTCTTTCATTTGAAAGATGAAATTAAATAGTTATTTCATTTGAAAGACGAAATTAAATATTTCTTTCATTTGAAAGATGAAATTAAATATTTCTTTCATTTGAAAGATGAAATTAAATAGTTATTTCATTTGAAAGACGAAATTAAATAGTTATTTCATTTGAAAGATGAAATTAAATATTTCTTTCATTTGAAAGATGAAATTAAATATTTCTTTTATTTGAAAGATGAAATTAAATATTTGTTTTATTTGAAAGATGAAATTAAATATTTCTGTCATTTGAAAGATGAAATTAAATATTTCTTTCATTTGAAAGATGAAATTAAATATTTCTGTCATTTGAAAGATGAAATTAAATATTTCTTTCATTTGAAAGAGGAAATTAAATATTTCTTTCATTTGAAAGACGAAATTAAATATTTCTTTCATTTGAAAGATGAAATTAAATATTTCTTTCATTTAAAAGATGAAATTAAATATTTCTTTCATTTGAAAGACGAAATTAAATAGTTATTTCATTTGAAAGATGAAATTAAATATTTCTTTCATTTGAAAGATGAAATTAAATATTTCTTTTATTTGAAAGATGAAATTAAATATTTCTGTCATTTGAAAGATGAAATTAAATATTTCTTTCATTTGAAAGATGAAATTAAATATTTCTGTCATTTGAAAGATGAAATTAAATATTTCTGTCATTTGAAAGACGAAATTAAATATTTCTTTCATTTGAAAGATGAAATTAAATATTTCTGTCATTTGAAAGATGAAATAAAATATTTCTTTCATTTGAAAGAGGAAATTAAATAGTTATTTCATTTGAAAGACGAAATTAAATATTTCTTTCATTTGAAAGATGAAATTAAATATTTCTTTCATTTGAAAGATGAAATAAAATATTTCTTTCATTTGAAAGATAAAATTATATATTTATTCTATTTGAAAGATGAAATTAAATATTTCTTTCATTTGAAAGACGAAATTAAATATTTGTTTTATTTGAAAGATGAAATAAAATATTTCTTTCATTTGAAAGATGAAATAAAATATTTCTTTCATTTGAAAGATGAAATTATATATTTATTTCATTTGAAAGATGAAATTAAATATTTCTTTCATTTGAAAGATGAAATTAAATATTTCTTTCATTTGAAAGACGAAATTAAATATTTCTTTTATTTGAAAGATGAAATTAAATATTTCTTTCATTTGAAAGATGAAATAAAATATTTCTGTCATTTGAAAGATGAAATTAAATATTTCTTTCAATTGAAATGTGAAATTAAATATTCCTTTCATTTGAAAGATGAAATAAAATATTTCTTTCATTTGAAAGATGAAATTAAATATTTCTTTCATTTGAAAGACGAAATTAAATATTTCTTTCAATTGAAATGTGAAATTAAATATTTCTTTCATTTGAAAGATGAAATTAAATATTTCTTTCATTTGAAAGATGAAATTATATATTTCTTTCATTTGAAAGATGAAATTTAATATTTCTTTCATTTGAAAGATGAAATAAAATATTTCTTTCATTTGAGAGATGAAATTAAATATTTCTTTCATTAGAAAGATGAAATAAAATATTTCTTTCATTTGAAAGGTTAAATTTAATATTTCTTTCATTTGAAAGATGAAATTATATATTTATTTCCTTTGAAAGATGAAAGAATATAGTTATTTCATTTGAAAGATGAAATTATATATTTCTTTCATTTGAAAGATGAAATAAAATATTTCTTTCATTTGAAAGATGAAATTATATATTTCTTCATTTGAAAGATGAAATAAAATATTTATTTCATTTGAAATATGAAAGTATATATTTCTTTCATTTGAAAGATGAAAGTATATATTTCTTTCATTTGAAAGATGAAATTAAATATTTCTGTCATTTGAAAGACGAAATTAAATATTTCTTTCATTTGAAAGATGAAATTAAATATTTCTTTCATTTGAAAGATGAAATTAAATATTTCTTTCATTTGAAAGATGAAATAATATGTTTCTTTCATTTGAAAGATGAAATTAAATATATCTGTCATTTGAAAGACGAAATTAAATATTTCTTTCATTTGAAAGATGAAATTAAATATTTCTGTCATTTGAAAGATGAAATTAAATATTTCTTTCATTTGAAAGAGGAAATTAAATATTTCTTTCATTTGAAAGACGAAATTAAATATTTCTTTCATTTGAAAGATGAAATAAAATATTTCTTTCATTTAAAAGATGAAATTAAATATTTCTTTCATCTGAAAGATGAAATTAAATAGTTATTTCATTTGAAAGACGAAATTAAATATTTCTTTTATTTGAAAGATGAAATTAAATATTTCTTTCATTTGAAAGATGAAATAAAATATTTCTTTCATTTGAAAGATGAAATTATATATTTATTCTATTTGAAAGATGAAATTAAATATTTCTTTCATTTGAAAGACGAAATTAAATATTTCTTTTATTTGAAAGATGAAATTAAATAGTTATTTCATTTGAAAGATGAAATAAAATATTTCTTTCATTTTAAAGATGAAATTATATATTTATTTAATTTGAAAGATGAAATTAAATATTTCTTTCATTTGAAATGTGAAATTAAATATTTCTTTCATTTGAAAGATGAAATAAAATATTTCTTTCATTTGAAAGATGAAATTAAATATTTCTTTCATTTGAAAGACGAAATTAAATATTTCTTTCAATTGAAATGTGAAATTAAATATTTCTTTCATTTGAAAGATGAAATTAAATATTTCTTTCATTTGAAAGATGAAATTATATATTTCTTTCATTTGAAAGATGAAATTTAATATTTCTTTCATTTGAAAGATGAAATAAAATATTTCTTTCATTTGAGAGATGAAATTAAATATTTCTTTCATTTGAAAGATGAAATAAAATATTTCTTTCGTTTGAAAGGTGAAATTGAATATTTCTTTCATTTGAAAGATGAAATTATATATTTATTTCATTTGAAAGATGAAAGTATATAGTTATTTCATTTGAAAGATGAAATTATATATTTCTTTCATTTGAAAGATGAAATAAAATATTTCTTTCATTTGAAAGATGAAATTATATATTTCTTCATTTGAAAGATGAAATTAAATATTTATTTCATTTGAAATATGAAAGTATATATTTCTTTCATTTGAAAGATGAATGTATATATTTCTTTCATTTGAAAGATGAAATTAAATATTTCTTTCATTTGAAAGATGAAATAATATGTTTCTTTCATTTGAAAGATGAAATTAATTATTTCTTTCATTTGAAACATGAAATTAATTATTTCTTTTATTTGAAAGATGAAATAATATGTTTCTGTCATTTGAAAGATGAAATTAAATATGTCTTTCATTTTAAAGATGAAGTTAAATATGGTTAAACATTTTGAACTTTTCGAAGAGCCGATAATTACATTTACGAAAAGAAAAAGAAACTGCTAGCGTGCCCAAATAAGGAACATTATGATCAACAATCTGCATTAAATCTCACGTAAATGCTACAAGCGTAAGAAAAACCAACGGTTCCAGAAATTATGTGAAATCCAAAACAAAATATAGCTTTGCCAAATTTTTTGTAGACCGAAACTAAATATAGCAGATGCAAAGACCGAACTTTCTAACTCTTGACGGAATATCAACAAAATTGATAACGGAAACAACGTAAATATTCTGAACCATGGTTGATGAAAGACTTCGACTTATTTTTCGTCGCGGATGAATTGGTCTTTCAGAAAGAAAAAGATTTGCAGCTATTTGATTCATACCGCGTTTCATCAGATGAAATAACAGACAGATAGATTAGCACTGGGAAATTAGTTATTTGCTTGAGACGCGATTTTGAGAGAAAAGAAACTTACAAGTCAAGAAAACTTGGCACAATATGTGACATCGATATAAGAAAAAAGAAAGATAAAAGATACACAAAAATAGGTGACATATAAGAAAGAGATAAGGAGAGTAGAGATACAAATAAACAAAAGAAAACGATAGAAAAAAAACAAATAGGGAGAAATAAAAAAAATTCGGAAAAACAAAAACAGAAGAGAAATAAGTTTTTCTCTTTCATTCGCCTAGTTTGTTTAGTTTATTTTATGCAGTTTATTTTATTTTATGCAGTTTATTTTATTTTATGTAGTTTATTTTCTTTTATGCAGTTTATTTTATTTTATGCAGTTTATTTTCTTTTATGCAGTTTAGTTTATTTTACGCAGTTTATTTTATTTTACGCAGTTTATTTTCTTTTATGCAGTTTATTTTCTTTTATGCAGTTTATTTTCTTTTATGCAGTTTAGTTAATGCATTTTAGCTTATTTTACACAGTTTAGTTTATTTTATGCAGTTTAGTTTATTTTATGCAGTTTATTTTATTTTACGCAGTTTATTTTATTTTATGCAGTTTATTTTCTTTTATGCAGTTTAGTTTATTTTATGCAGTTTATTTTCTTTTATGCAGTTTAGTTTATTTTATGCAGTTTATTTTATGTTATGCAGTTTATTTTATTTTACGCAGTTTATTTTCTTTTATGCAGTTTATTTTCTTTTATGCAGTTTATTTTATTTTATGCACTTTATTTTATTTTATGCAGTTTATTTTATTTTACGCAGTTTATTTTATTTTATGTAGTTTATTTTCTTTTATGCAGTTTAGTTAATGCATTTTAGTTTATTTTATGCAGTTTAGTTTAGTTTATGCTGTTTAGTTCATGCAGTATAGCTTATTTTATGCAGTTTACTTTATTTTATGCAGCTTTGTTTATTTTATGCAGCTTTGTTTATTTTATGCCGTTTATTTTATTTTATGCAGTTTATTTTTATTTTATGCAGTTTATCATATTTTATGCTGCTTAGTTTATTTTATGCAGTATAGTTTATTTTATTAACTTAAGCTTATTTTATGCAGTTTATTTTATTTTATGTAGTTTAGTTTATTTTATGCAGTGTATTTTATTTCATGCAGTTTATTTTATTTTAGTCAGTTTATGTTATTTTATGCAGCTAAGTTTATTTTATGCAGTTTATTTTATTTTATGCCGTTTATTTTATTGTATGAAGTTGATTTTATGCAGTTTAGTTTATTTTACGCAGTTTATGTTATTTTATCCCGTTTATGTTATTTTATGCGGATTTTTTTATTTTATGCAGTTTAGTTTAGTTTATGCAGCTTGGTTTATTTTATGCCTTTTATTTTTTATGAGGTTTATTTTATTTTATGCCGTTTATTTTATTTTATGCAGGTTATATTATTTTATGCAGGTTATTTTATTTTATGCAGTTTTTTTTTATTTTATGTAGTTTAGTTTAGTTTATGTAGTTTAATTTTTTATGCAGTTTAGTTTATTTTATGCAGCTTATTTTATTTTATGTAGTTTAGTTTATTTTATGCAGCGTAGTTTATTTTATTCAGTTACGCTTATTTATGCAGTTACTTTTATTTCCTGCAGTTTATTTTATTTTATGCAGTTTATTTTATTTTATGCAGTTTATTTTATTTTATTCAGTTTATCTTGTATTTTGTGCAGTTTATTTTATTTTTTGCAGCGTAGTTTATTTTATGCCGTTTTTTTATTTTATTCAGCTTAGTTTAATTTACGCAGTTTGTTTTATTTTATGCAGTTTAGTTTATTTTATGCACTTCATTTTATGCAGTTTAGTTTATTTTATGCAGCTTGGTTTATTTGATGCAGTTCATTTTTTTATGCAGTTTATTTTATTTTATGCAGTTTATTTTATTTTATGCAGTTTAGTTAATTTTATGCCGTTTATTTTATTTTATGCAGTTTAGTTTATTTTATGCAGCGTAGTTTATTGTATGTATTTTATTTTATTTTATGCAGTTTAGTTTATTTATGCAGCTTGGTTTATTTTATGCAGTTTATGTTATTTTATGCAGTTTTGTTTATTTCATGCAGTTTATTTTATTTTATGTAGTTTAGTTTATTTTATGCCGTTCATTTTGTTTTATACAGTTACGTTTATTTATGCAGCTATGTTTATTTTATGCAGTTTATTTTATTTTATGCAATTTATTTTATTTTATTCAGTTTATTGTATTTTGTGCAGTTTATTTTACTTTTTGCAGTTCATTTTATTTTATGCCGTTTATTTTATTTTATGTAGTTTATTTTATTTTATGCAGCTTATTTTATTTTATGCAGTTTATGTTATTTTATGCAATTTATTTTATTTTATTCAGTTTATTGTATTTTGTGCAGTTTATTTTATTTTATGCCGTTTATTTTATTTTATGTAGTTTATTTTATTTTAGACAGCTTATTTTATTTTATGTAGTTTATTTTATTTTATGCAGTTTAGTTTATTTTATGCAGCTTATTTTATTTTATGCAGTTTAGGTAATTTTATGCAGTTTAGTTTATTTTATGCAGCTTGGTTTATTTGATGGAGTTCATTTTTTATGCAGTTTATTTTATTTTATGCAGTTTATTTTATTTTATGCATTTTATTTTTATTTTATGCCGTTTATTTTATTTTATGCAGTTTAGTTTATTTCATGCAGCGTAGTTTATTGTATGTATTTTATTTTATTTTATGCAGTTTAGTTTATTTATGCAGCTTTGTTTATTTTATGCAGTTTATTTTATTTTATGCAGTTTATGTTATTTTATGCAGTTTAGTTTATTTCATGCAGTTTATTTTATTTTATGTAGTTTAGTTTATTTTATGCCGTTCATTTTGCTTTATGCAGTTACGTTTATTTATGCAGCTACGTTTATTTTATGCAGTTTATTTTATTTTATGCAATTTATTTTATTTTATTCAGTTTATTGTATTTTGTGCAGTTTATTTTACTTTTTGCAGTTTATTTTATTTTATGCCGTTTATTTTATTTTATGTAGTTTATTTTATTTTAGACAGCTTATTTTAATTTATGTAGTTTATTTTATTTTATGCAGTTTAGTTTATTTTATGCAGTTTAGTTTATTTTATGCAGTTTATGTTATTCTATGCAGTTTAATTTATTTCATGCAGTTTATTTTATTTTATGTAATTTAGTTTATTTTATGCCGTTCATTTTATTTTATGCAGTTACGTTTATTTATGCAGTTACGTTTAGTTTAGTTTATTTTATTCAGTTTATTGTATTTTGTGCAATTAATTTTATTTTTTGCAGTTTATTTTATTTTATGCAGTTTATTTTATTTCATGAAGTTTATTTTATTTTATACAGTTTATTTTATTTTATGCAGTTTAGTTTATTTTATGCCGTTTATTTTATTTTATGCAGCGTAGTTTATTTTATGCAGTTTATGTTATTTGATGCAGTTTATTTTATTTTATGCCATTTATTTTATTTTATACAGTTTATTTTATTTTATGCAGTTTAGTTTATTTTTCTTATTACAAAAAAAAAATTCGCGTACACGTCCACGCACATTCTCTTCAAACGCCTGTTTATTTTTATGGCATTATGTCTTTTTCTTTTTGCTTTTTTTTTTGTTATTCAAATAAATCGAATTTATTCTAAAACCTAGTGTTGTTACTATTATTGCGTTGCCACATGTATATATTTCAACCTGAAAAAATATATGTTTAAAGGCTTGAAATTCATGACCCAATTTGCAATATGCTAAGTTAGTAATGCGATAAACGCGTTTGGTCATCGATTATTCGTAACAGGAAGAGGGCTTGCTGACAGGAAAATCAGATGAGAAGAAAAGAAAAGGTCGACTTTATAAGACCGCCGAAAGTGTAGGTTAATTTATTCATTTGTAAATGAATTTAACAAAGAAATAACAGCATATTTATAACAAATACTCAACAATAACAAATAGCTAGAACAAATGTGACACTCTTATAGGGGTTGAAGGTTCAATCTTCAGTGCGGGCGATATTAAGAATACAACTGCCAATTACTTAAGACTCTAATCGACCATAGCTGATTAAGCGAGATCTTGCTACTCCCGTGGATTAAATAAAGGACTCCGTTCGAAATTATGTGCAGATTCCCGCATTCGACAGAAAAATTTCCGAAACCGACAAGAAACACCTGAAGAAAGTCAGAGATTATATCAGACGAAATGCTGTGAGAATAAAACTCAATATAAAAACAGTAGTCCGAATAATAAAAATAATACAAAAGTAGCTTGTTCTGTTCATGTTGTTCCAAGGGAAGCGACTCTTGCGCCGACTGGAAACGAACAGACAATTTGTGTTATTTCCCTTACATACGAAATTTGGGATGAATAAGGCAAACAATAACATTTGATCTTCATCGTGTAACAATTTGCAACTAATTAAATGATGCATCTCTTACCAGGTTTCTTCTATCTCAGCCTCTTTCAGCTTATGTTGTTTTCCAGCTGCTTCTAAGCTGTTTATAACCTCGGTTCCGTCTTCTTTATTTACAGTTAAAAGTAGTAAAACTGACTATACAATTTTAGATTAGAATATTATATTATAAGCAAAAGGAAATATCACTGATAGTATTAATGCTATTTAATCTCTAACAGAGAGGAAAGAGAAAATGATAGCAAAAAAGAAAATTCATCGAGCAGATAAAGAGTAATTTAGGATATTGTAATTTTCTTGTTAAAACTTAACTTGCTGTACAAATTTATTTTGTTATTCAAAATCATAGAAATCATAGCTCAGTGGATAACGAAATGGACAACATTTCTTCTAGTTAGATTATATTTATTTAAAGATGTTCGTATGTAAAAGTATGTTTAACTTTCTTTTAAAAGTACCAAAAATAATCAAATTAAGATGAAATTTTACTAATTCGATGAAATCATGTGTAATCGTGTTTTGTTATTAGAGAAACTGCCGTTGCTTTGATCTTGCATTTAATAACATCCTGCCATGGTATATCAAAGCATGAAGGATCACGAAATATTGACATTCATCATCGCATGTAGATCGTACAAAGAGGTGATCGGGTGCATAACAGGACAGATTGTGCGAAAGGGAATCAGATACGACGTAACAGAGCACATATAGGACGTAAAACAAAACTGATAGAGCAATAAAATAGAACAGGTAGGCGTAAAAGAGATGGATAGAGCGTAAAGAAAACATAGGGCGTACGAGATAATAGGTAAGGCTTAAAAGAGAATATATGGTGCATGAAAGAGAACATTAAGACGAAAAACAAAACAGACTATGCATAAAAAAGAACAGCCATAAAGTAAATGGAAACATATAGGTTTTAGAGAATTTGGGGGTAAAAGAGGATAGATGGGGTGTAAAAGAGAACAGATAAAACTTTAAAAAAAAACGATAAGTAGGAAAAGGTAAGAGGGTGTAAATGAGTAGTGACTTGTAAAATAGAATACGTAGAACGTAAACGAGAAAAGGCTGGGTGTAAATAAGAACATGTACAGTATGAAAAGATAAGGCGTAAAAGATAACAAATATGATACAAAAGAGAATATACAGGATTAGAGAAAGGACATTTAGAATGAATGGGCAATATATAGACCGTAAGAGATAACTGAGAAGTGATAAAGTATATACTATAGAACAGAGGAAGTGTAAAAGTGAATAAATTGGGAGTCAAAACAACTGGTAGTAATTAAAACACAACATATAGGGTGAAATGAGAACAGAAAGGGTGTAACAGATGATAGCCTATAATAGATGAAAGATGTGGAATAAAAGAGAATTGGTAGGGTGTAAATGGGAACTGATAGGGTGTGAAAGAGGACAGATAAAATGTAAAGGATTACACATAAGGTATAAAAGGCGACTAATAGAGTTAAAAGAGAGTATATATGGCATAAAAGAAAACATAGTGTGTAAAAGAGGATAAATGCAGAACAACAGAGAACTACAATCGCACTAGAAAAGACATGATTCCATTTCCGTTTGATGAAAACCGTTTTTTGTTTTGTTTTGTTTTTTGTTGTTGTTTTTTTGTTTGTTTGTTTGTTTGTTTGTTTTTTGTCGACCATCTACTAGTTGGCCAGTTGTATACATATCCCACGAGCGATAGGAGCCTTCTATTATATCTGAAAGTGGCATAATGTTCAACGAGCGAGATCGGAGATGCGCCGCTGTGCAACTTGTGCTCTCTACCGATCCAAGTTATAACAACATGAACATTACCAGCGCCTTCAAAATACGGACGGTTCAACGCTTGAGAGCACAGTACAACGATGTTTCCGGCCACGGTTATGGTCTTTGGTGTGGTTTCAAGTGAGGCCTACATTATGCAATCTCACACCTTCGAAGTCGGCTTGAAAGTCAATACTAAAGTGTACCTGGATGTACTTAAAAGTGTGGTAATCCCCTGTTGCAATAAGATTACCGCTGGCAGACTCTGGATATGGCAGCAGGACTCGGCGCCGGCCCATAATTCCAAAGAGACTCAGGTTTGGCTTCAGAAGGAGTGCTACGACTTTATACCCTTCTCACACTGTCTCCCTCCTCCCCTGACCTGAACCCGCTGAACTACTTCATTTGGTCATACGTTGAGAAAATCACCTACATGACCTATCATAGCACCAAAACCAGCCTGATCGCAGCCATTCGCCGAGTATTCGCCAAGCTCCTGCCAACGCTTGTGGAAAAGGTAGGCTCCCATTTCCGGACCCGCATCGAGGCAGTGATTGAGGTTGAATGCGGCTATATTCAATAGATGTCGGCTCTACTACATAATCAAGTTACCCAAATTGATTTCTTTTTCAGTAAAAGTTTTTTTTTTTTAAGCTGTAGTGTTGTTTTCTTTAGAGAGACAAATTTATCGTTTCACTTTGTAATAGCGTGTAAAAGAATATTGGTTGTCAGTAACAGAGGACACATAGCGTGTAATGATAACAGGATATAGAAGAAAACGGATACAGTATCAAATAGAATAGATAAATTATGAAAGAGGTCAAGATGAGCTAATCAGCATCCGGATGACTTATATGCGTCTGACTTGTATTAGATTATATATTTCTTTTACAACGTCTATAAATTTAACATTTTTAAAACATCTGCATCTGCAGACTAATGTTGAATTGAGAAAACATTAAAGAATTTATGAAATTAAGACAAAATTCAAAAATTGAAAGAAAAATGTTCAAATCGATTTTATTTTAAAAATAAAAAATAAAACTCTGCTGTACGATATGTATTGATAAGATTTTTCCTACCAAACCAATTCCAACAAAATAAATTCAAAGAACCGTCTTGATTTCAATCGCGGAAATAACTTTAAAAAGAAAACATAAAAGAGAATATATATGAATAACGTTCAAAATTTATACATAAATTAATCTATTCCAACGACACGTAGTAGTAGTAGTAGTAGTAGTAGTAGTAGTAATTATTATTATTATTATTATTATTATTATTATTATTATTATTATTATTATTATTCTGATTTCGTATATGAACGTCTCTCTGGAAAGGGATGGAATTCATTTCCAGAGGATTTCCCTTAATCCCGGCTTCAAACCAGGAGCTTCAAAGATCAAGAATTTTTCCTAAGGATGTTGGTGGTACCTATAATTGCATTCTCCTTCTCTCACACATTCCTGTCCCAGGGGACTGAGAAGTCTACAATCTGCCAGTTTTTTAAACCTTGTCAATGACGACCAAATCCGGACGATTATGTTCCAATTGCTTGGTCGTTATGACATTTTTGTCCCACCATACCTCTACCTTGCCATCCTCACTTGTTCTCACTTCATCAGGCACCTCCTCAAACCATTTTTCAGCACACTTCACCCCAACCCTCTTACACACCTCCCAATATATCCGGAGTCCCATGCGATCGTGTCTTTTGCGGTACTCTCTCTGGGCCAGTCCACTACACCCTGCTGCAAGGTGCGCAATTGACTCTGAGGTCTTACCACAAATCCGGCAATCTGCAGCAATTTCCTCTCCTAGAACCACTTTTTTTAACAATCGTGTTCCTAATGCCTGCTCTTGTGCTGCACAAACAAAAGCTTCAGTACTCTTAGCCAGATACCCAGCTCTAAGCCATTGCCATGATCTTTCATCAGCCACTTCTGCTATATCCTGGAAGAACCTTCCATGCATTTTCTTCCTAGCCAGTTCCTCTACTCTTTCTCTATCCATACGTTTCACATAATCAGCCTTGGTCTCACATACCTCCACTTCATTGGCCACAACCTTAAGCATCCACTCCCACTTCTAACCACATGGTCCTTCAACGACATCTCCTCGGTTCTAACACAATCTTTTACACTTTTCAATCCTCTCCCACCATCTTTCCTCTTTTGATACAGCCTTGCTACGCTACTTCGAATGTGAAATATACCAAACATTGCTAAAACTTTTCTTGCTTTGATATCCATGACATGCAAATCCTTGTCAGACCATTCTAAAATTCCCGCACTGTATCTCAAAACACTGACTGCCCATGCATTTACTGCTTTCATTAGATTTCCTCAATACAGTTTCGACTTTGCAATTAGTTTCACTCTTCTAAGATACTCCTTCCTGACTTTTTCTTTCATTTCTCTGTTCATGATGCCTACACCCTCCAGCACTCCAAATTACTTATATCCTGTATCTTCTATTTCTTTCATGATTTCTCCATTTGGCAGCACTATTCCATTCGAATGAACATTTACTCCTCTTTTCATCACCAGCACCGCACATTTACTAATCCCAAACTCCATCCCAATGTCTCCTGAGTATGTCCCCACAGGTTCAACCAGTCTCTCTATTTCCTTTTCATTTCTATCGAATATTTTCAAATCATCCATAAACAGTAGATGGTTGGGGCATCTGTCACCAGATCCAAAGTTATACGCCAGTTTTTCTCTCTTCGAGAGGATGCTCAGTGGCATCATTATCATTACAAAGAGAAGTGGCGATAACGAATCTCCTTGAAATATCCCACGTTTAATGCCAACCTGCCCCATCTCCTCTCTGTTTGCTGTCAGCGCCGTTTTCCATTGAGACATACTTGTCTCCAAAAGCCCTACCACATTCTCGGCAACCTTCATCATCAATAGTGTTTCACATATCTATGAATGAGGAACTATGTCATAAGCCTTTCTGTAATCGATCCATGCTACGCTCATATTTCTCTTTTTCTTCTTCTTCGCATCCTGCATTATTGCTTTATCTATTAGTAGTTGCTCTTTAGTACCTCTCGAGCCTTTCCGACACCCCTTTTGTTCGTCAGGAAAAACACCATTACTCTTTAGATGTTCATAAATTTTTTCCGCAAATATTCCAGTCAACAGTTTCCACATCAATGGCAGACATGTAATTGGTCTATAATTATTGGTATGTGTTCATTTTACAGGATCTTTCCTAATCAGTGTTGTTCTTCCCTTCACAAGCCAATCAGGGACATCTCCCGACTCTACAACCCTTTGCAGAGCAGCAGCTATAGGTGGATAAAGGCATGGGAACTGTTTAAACCAGAAGCTCATCACTCCATCTGGACCAGGTGCCTTCCAGTTTGTCATCCTTCGTATGCTAGCTTTAACGTCATCGACGGTTATCAACGTTCTTCATCTACCGCATTTCTGATAGTCTCTCTTTGACCTCTCCCAACCAGCCTTCTCATTATATCGCCCTTCGACGGACCAAATCCCACTCCAGAACTTCCTTGCATCTTTTGCATTTGGAGTGTTGTTATTTCCCGCCTGTTTACTACCATTTAATTCTTTATACAGCTGAGACTGATTATTCCGGAAAAGGTTGTTCTGCCGAAATGCAACACTTTTTCCAACAAAGTTCCTAATTTTTATACCACCAGTGTGGACCTTCTCTTTCAACATTGTTAGAACGTTCATCGTTCCCTTTTCCAGCAATCTATACATCCTTTCAAGCTGGTCTTTAGCTTTCTGTCCTAGTTTAACACCTTTTCTTATTTCTTCGATTCTACCAATATCTTTCCGCCACCGTTTAATACTTTCTTCAAGCCGCCTCTGCCAGTGTGGCCTTCTATCCTTCATTTTTCCCTTTGTTCTTCTGTAATAAACCAAGACGATTCGCAATAACGTATGACGCTGTATATAGAAGCCTGTTAAGTTCCGTAATCGATATGTTCTTTCTTATGATGTTGTAAATTACTCCTTGAATTATTTTTATCTCGTTTTTCACATTCCGCCTATCACTACTCTTCATACTTGGAATCTCTATGATATCGTCTCTAAGAAGAACCTTTCTTAACTTCTGAAGTACTTCTTTTTCTACAGAAGTCAAAGTTCGAACTTCATCACCCTTCTCTATACATCTGCTCCTTTCACTGGCTCCATTGTCTCAGAGTCAATGATCTCATCTGCCTTAGATCCTTCAAACTCTTTCTCATTACTTCTCCTAACCATGGGATTCCATACCTCCTCAGTTGTCCGCCTCCCATCATCGTTTACATTTCCCTTCTGCACTTCCACTCTCTCAGTTCTTTCATCAGAGCTAGTTTCATCAATTTTACTTTCGTTATTCATTTCATTCCTAACCATCCATTCAATCTCTTCTCTTGCAATCACTGAAAGTAGGTTGTTATTTTTAATTTGTTTTAACTGAGATACCAAACTCGCGACAATTCCAGGTCCCCCTCCTCTCGATTCCCATTCTTCCTTCATGTTTCGGATATATCCACCAGATTTGGTACTTCCACTTCTTACAAAGCATTTCCACAGGACTCTTCTTTCCTCATCCGTCCATGTTTATTTTTACATTTCCTGTTCCAACTCCCTTCGTGTCTTGGTACCCTCTCTGGCAATTCTCACTCCCCCTATATCCAGCCACATCCTCAGAATTTCGAACAGTTGTATGATGACGACAGGACCCACCCTGTTGACCAGTGGAACACCTATCTGACGTGAGACCATCACAAGATGTTCTAGCCTCATTTACGTCGTTATTTTCTATATTTTGATTTGACATTCTCCCATAAATGGGTTTAAGGTTACACCACCACCGATAGTTTTATCGAGACATTATCTCTAGGAGGGTTCCCCACCCAAGGTCAAAGATCCCTTCCCGACTTTTTTCCTCCTTCACCACCACTATTCCAATTACCACCAACAACAACAATAGAAATAAAATCTACAATGATAATAGCAACACTAATATCGGTAGCAATAATATTAACAGCAAAAACAACAATGACAGCAAAAAACAACACCTACCATTACAGCTACAGTAATAATAAAAAAATAATAAAAACATACCACCATTACAACCACCACCACCACTACTACTACTACTACTACTACTACTACTAGTAATAATAATAATATTAGTGGTAATAGTAATAACCAATGAAGTAAATTTGTTTTTTAATAATAATAACGATAATAATAATAATAATAATAATAATAATAATAATAATAATAATAATAATAATAATAATAATAATAATAATAATAATTTCAGTTAGAAAAGCTTACTTTGTTCGGGGTTTTTTAACTCCTTTGCCGGTGTTTCTTTTGGTCAAAAAAATGTACACAAAAACAGAAACATAAAACACCCGAACATGTGTAATACAATTCCTTGTTTAACCATAAATTTCAAGTTTGAATCAAAATTTCGGTTAGAAACGCTTTCTTGTTGCGTTTGTTATTTATAAATAATAATAATAATAATAATAATAATAATAATAATAATAATAATAATAATAATAATAATAATGTTTTATACTAACATAATATAAATATACATGAGAAACGAACATATACTACACTACCCTCCTCCAAAGACAAAAAAGTAGTTTATAAACTTACTCCTAGAATAAAAGACATAGTCATCATTGGGATAATGGTAGCAGTACAAATGAACAAACACTACGCTATACTCACCAATAAAAGACGATAGTGCTTAGGAGGGTTGCATCATGAGTACATAAAAGATGCTATTCTACCTCGCATCTAAGTTTAGCACTGAAAGATAGTGAACTAGTCTGAAATAGTATTGTAAACTAAATTGAGCATTCAAGAATAATAATAGCATAATTTCAGCTTCAGACAGACAGATACCAAATCTCCGTTATTAATAGATCAGTTAAGAATTAATTAATATAAACCACCCTTTCATCTCTTTGTTTACGCCGTCATATGTATTTAATAACATCTACAAATTTCAAAATTCTGATTCTTTATTCAAAAAATACAATTAATAAATAAACATCAGACGATTCTGATAAAATAAAATAAGATTTTAATTGAAAGAAACGGGTTTTAAGTCGAATGGTTTTGTTAATTCGGACTACTGTCTTTATCTAGGTTGTTATTTCGGCCGATGTAACCATCGACCTTCTTCAGATGCAGCATTTTTTCGAACTCGTGAACCTATATGTAATTTTGAAACGAACTCTTTTTTTAATCCATGGGAGAGATTGTTCTCGTTCCGTCAGTAATAACCAGGTAAAAGTGCTAATTAATTATTACGTTATTCTTATTCTGAACCGATCGAAACGTTGTGAAATAACGACCAACGTCGAAATAATTGTTCGAATAATCCAAATTATCAATCCTTATCTTCAAAGATCCAGAAGAGAATTGTAATTGCTTATGTTATTGTAGGAACGATAGTCAGCTGTGTCTTATTTCTAATTGGCTGAATATGGATGACGTTTTTCGGAAATCATATTATTTTCAGTTTTATTCACTTCATTCACATCGGATGTCTTTTCTCTTAAGTTTTGCGTTGAGCATCAATGACTCAGTGACTATGCACCATCATCCACCGCAAACTCCGTTGAACAGAATACGTCCGCAGAATAGATCTATCAAAGCTCCCTTAAAAAATGCTCTATGGCGAGCTTGCCAAAGGGACCGGGCCACGAGGAGCCTTAAAATGTGCTATAAAAACCATCTGACCTTAATCAACATAGATCCGTCCTTGTGGCAACAAGCTGGTATGAATCAGAACGCATGTGGAAGAACAACACATCAAGACATCGCGGACTTTGATGAGAAGAGGAGGAAAATGAGAATGCACGACTTTAGAAATTAAGAGAATGACGTGAACAACCTTGTTCTGCTTCCACCTGTCCGTGTGAACACTGTCTGCGGTTCTTCCACCATAGATTGGGTTTTCAAAGTCATGTCACACATAATCTTTAATAAAAAAAATAAAAAAGATAATATACAATGGACAGAGCCCTATGCTCGAGCACGAGTGGGAGCCGAAGATGACGACAAATTTCTTGTAAAAAATAATTTAACATTTTTATGAAATTATTGGGTATATACAGGGTGACCCAAATAAAACAAAAGCTAAATGGAGGCCATCTAGAACATATGCTGTAGAACGGAGAAAAAGGGGCCAAAGACCCTTCTGCTTTGATGTGTTGTTTTGAATATAATAAACTAGTTATGACCAAAGTTTAATTCCATTCGGACAAAACACTAAGAAACGAGGGTTAATTAGAGTTGGGGGCCGCTTTTTTTGTTTTTGTTTTTTTTTGTTTTTTTGGTCACCCGGTATATATATCACTAAAAATATTTTACATATTTTGCATATTTTACATAAAGCATATCTTACGAAATGTTAAAATTCAAATCCAATAAACAGTTTCGCGTTACTTTTTACAAATTAAACAAATGGTACGGAACAGCATATTTTTAAACGGTTGTCGTATTCCAGTCTTATTTCTTATTTTATTTTTTAAAACAAATTTCTTGAAGTGTAATTAGTTTACTTACAGTATCGTTTGGTTATTGCATTGATTGAATAAAATCGTTTAAAATTATAACGTACTTTTTTAATCCCATTTAAAGAATATATGTTTGAACATGAATATGCACATATAGACAATATGTTATGCAACAATTTTATTGCATAATTTTTTTTCATTTAACGTTAAAAGAAAAACAATTTACAAAAGGATCTTGATTTTCAGCATAGCAGAAGTGACGTGAAAATGAAAAAATAGAAATAAAATTCAAAATATCTTTTCGTTAAGACTAAAATTGAGTGCTGCTGCCACATCTGAGGAGGTGCCGCTCAGAACGCTATTTCTTACTTTGACAAAGCACAAAATCGACTTTGCCATCTAGTGGTGATGATTTCTTCTCTTTCCTACTGCTCCTCACTAACATAGGAGACTTTCTAGTCTTTCTCTATTTTGATTCTCCTCTGTAAATCATTCATAGTAATCTATTTAGTATCATGACAAAAAGCCTTCTTTTTCCGTCTACCTAAAACCAATCAATACTTCAATGGACGGAGTTTCTTTCCAAGAATTTTTATTCCTCTGTGGAAGATATTACTACGTGACTGCCCCTCTGCTAATTACAACGAATACTTGTTCAGTCGTCCTTGTAATTAGTAGAATTTGTCGTATTCAACCTTCTCATAGTCTTTTTCGTCATCCACTTTACAATCTAATTCTGTCGTATCATCAAGTGGTTGTTAGCCTTAGTTAATATAAAACGACTGAATAAATAAGATATTTATTATATTAATTACGATCTAGCATTTATAGATACTTTGGATTTTTTTTATTACATTATATATGACGAACAAACATATTTTACACTATCCCTAAAAGGAAAGGTGATGCTTGGAAAAATTGCCTCATGACTGCAGAATTGTATAAGTATATTACCTCCCTAAAAGTAGATATAAAAACTATGGGGATGGTATCATGACGAACAAATATATTCTACATTATCCCTAAAGAAGGAAGTAATACCTGATAAAATGGTCTCATAGCAACAGAACATATACTACACGAAAAGGAGGAAATAATGCCTGGGAGAATGATTTAATGAGAACAAAAAAGTACTATGCTACCTCTCTTCAAAAAAACAGATAATGTCCTAGAGGATTGTATCAAGACAACAAAACAGATACTACACCCTCTTCCTGATTTGAGCAATAATAAATAGTACATTAGTTTGAAATAGTATAGTAAACTAAATTTAGTATTAACGGATAGTAATGATATAATTTCAGTTACAGATATAGAAGTAATAATACAGTTCCGAGTCAGGCAGACAGATACAAAATATCCATTAGAAGTTGAAATTTATTCCATGTATTCCATTCATAAATTTAAACAACTGCGTTTGTATGTTTAAATTTAATTTAATAAAATCCTGAAAACAAAAATGATAAATCTCGAGCAATTTTTAAAAAAATTCCAGTTGTAAATTAACATGAATTAAAGAAAACACGGTCTATTATATGTCACATTTGATAAGATGGTAATTTAAAAAAAAAAAGCATTCACAAAACATTCTAGATTTTCATCATCAAAGAGACGACGCAAATGCTGAAGAAAAGATAGAAACAAAATGAAAGGCGTCTTCATAAATTTACCTATTTCGACCAGTCTAAACAAAATAGTTATTAACAAACACTCATAAATCATCGAGTGACATCCAAGTCTTAATAAGTAGGTACTCCCTTGTAAAAAAAAAAAGAGTATAAGTCAGTCATGAGACTGCATCTCTCCGCCTGACAAGGTAAGAATATGGCAAAGTTTCTCCAATTTTATGAAGTATTCGCGAAGTTATGCCATGTAAATGTTGATAGCTCAAAAACTGTTTATTTGATCAGGCTGAAAGTTTGCATTATGGTGACAGTTATCAAAGCGTATCAGCTCCATAGAAAAGGCGGAAATTCAGTCAAATTGAACTATACAAGGTTTTGATCTTATATAAGATACAAAACGTCATATGGGCCATGTATCGAGTCTTTACGTGTAACAGAAATTATCGCCCAAAATTTTACTTTAATTTTTACACTGACCATGACCTTTGACTTAATTATCGCAAATTTATAACAATTAGATCATAACTGATATTTTGATCAATCTGGTGGCGATTGATTAAGCGATATAAATACTAGTTTGTACACAAAAAAAAACATACTGACAAACTCGGCTGAACAGATAACCTTTGTCTTGACACAGTTAATGTGTAAAATTAGCGTCATGCATTTTTAAGTCTCTGCCCTCTTCGTCATATTAGCATATATCTTTTTGTGTGGCATAGCAAAGTGATTTCTTTGATCTCACGGATACTTATCGTGTCGAAATACTTGTTCGTTTCTCTGACATGTTGTAAATAGATGCGTAATGGATAGTGGCGTCTCTCAGTAGTCATGGCGGTAGTCGTCATCGCATGGGGTTTTTTTTCTCTCTTTTTTTGCCTGTAATGATAGCAACAACCGTCTTTCTTCTCGTCCATGTTATCTGTTTTAATATAACAACATTAAAGAAATAACGCCAACAACTAAGTACAGTAGACCCCCGGGATACGGTGCCCCTAGGATACAGTTTTTTTCAGGTTTCGATCTGGAATAAGATGTTTTTCCGACCCTCGGTTACGATACTTGCCTCCACCTTACGGTGTTATTTATAGTGTTATTTGATTATATACATGTGTATTATATAATCTACTGTATTTTGTCACTAATTTATGATGCTGTATCCCGGGGTTCTACTATAGTTCAGTGACTTATGTTCTTCATTGCTTTAATCTTTTGTATCCTTATGTTAACTTTGCTTTGCCTCTTCCCAGGAAGTGGGCGGGGGAAAGTAAAGACAGAGCTTCAAAAAGTTCAAGCACAGTCAGTTTACAAGCACACAAGCGAAAGATGCAGATCTTTTTCGCATTCATGCCGCGTGTCATTTTGAACTTTCTTCCCTGACGTCATATCCTGACACGTGCTACTAACAACAAACATTAATTTTCGATTCTATGCTTACTTTTAATCTTACGTGGGGAAAAAAGTTTTTCACGTTGTTTTTACACATATGCAGCATAAATATTAAAACATTTGATGCAAAATAACCATTTTTAATCAGCATCTTTAAAATATATTTGATAAACAGCTAAAAATGATAAAATTAAGACGTGCTCAATTGAAACCAGCAGCATTCAATTTTGTTTTATTTTAGTAATCGCGACGACTTGTTTTATTCTTAAATAACTTTTTATTATTATCATTTCCTGAAAAACCAATGCGAAATAATTCACTATCCGATTTTTACTGTCATCACAGAGTTAACCTAAAGGTAAACGTCATAGAAAATAGACGGAAATAAATTTCAAAATGTCTCCATTGACTCACCAATTTCGACAAGATGGAATCAAATAGTTATTAATACTTTTTTATTCGAATTAAGATTAGTCTCTGATCTGTTTGTCATATTCCGTTATATATCTTTGATAACGTCTATAAATTGAAAATGCAAGAAATGTGTGTTTTGTGTGTGCGTGTGTGTGTGCGTACGCGTATGTATGCGTGAATAATTTTCTACCTTTAGGTTTTGAAGCTAAGCACAACAATAATTATAGAGGATTAAATATGGCACTTTAAATATTGTTATATCCTCGTGGACTTAAAATTACTTTGGTGTTCTCTCCGGAAGAGTCTTAATATATTTTTAATAATAACGTGTTTTATGAATCTTATGACTTTTAAAGATTTTCATTTTATTTCCCCAACTTTTAACCTCGTTAATCCAAGGGGAAAAAATCCAACTGTTTGATTTTTTTCCAAAAAACGTATAAACTGTCTCTAGCAAAATTGACGTAAAAATTCAAAATACAAATGACCTAACAAAATGATATCCATTTTAATAAAATCCTATCTATATTGAAATCTAACCATATTGTGTATAAATAAATGTCAGTCTCTGACTTGTTTATCGAGTTTCAGTCATTAAGTCATTAATATTCAACAGTATTTGGTGTTTTCCACCATTCAACGAAGCATGTGTAAGATACAATAAAATATTATGAAAGAAAAAAAATATATATATATATAAACTGTGTGAATCATTTCATTGC
Source organism: Euprymna scolopes (assembly GCF_053919585.1). Lineage (NCBI taxonomy): Eukaryota > Metazoa > Mollusca > Cephalopoda > Sepiida > Sepiolidae > Euprymna > Euprymna scolopes. Next base: position 103,999,946 of record NC_136482.1, on the reverse strand, counting down.
AGATTAGTAAAATATAAATATTTTATTAAATATACAAGACATAAAAAATTAAAATTCTATTATCAAATGACTGCTTCAAGGTTAGTTATTTCAAATTCATGCAATATTCACGAAGTTATAGCATTTTATTTATTATCAAGAAATTTACACTGTCCTTCGCTTTATTGCAGATCTCTTACAATGCCAAAAACGTGCGATTGAGCTTATTGAAAAGCAAATGATTGTTGCTGGACTCTCTACAAGGACTGTCCATCAATGATTTAGCCACGGAGCTGGAAAATGATCCAAGAACATTGGCTTTATTTGTGAACAACCCCAACAGCAAATCCAGAAAAGAAAAGGGCACCAGGAGAAACCTTTCAGATCGTGATATTCGGAAAATTTGTAGGGAAGTCAACTGAAACCCAAACACAACCAGTGCCTCTGTTTTTGCAAGAGTTGGATCTGCTCCAAGATCCAGGCAGGCCCGATGCAATGTGTTGAATGAGACGGCAAGGAACATCAAATCTCTTCCAAGACCTTCATTGAGCAAACAACATAGGAAAAAACGGATGGCTTAGAAACAGAGTTACATAAAAATGGATTTCCAACGTATCGTATTTACGGATAGAGCCCGTGCTGCTCTTGGCGATCCAGATGGATGGGCCAAAGTTTGGAACCCGAACGGAACTCTGACCCCTTGCAGAGTTCATCACTAACAAGGAGGTGGAGGCATCATGTTTTGGGTGGGAATCATTAGGGATAAGTTGGTTGGACCATCCCGAGTGCCAAATAGTTCAAAACTTACCAACAATGCGTACGCGGCCTTTCTGGATAATCATTTGTCGCTATGGCTAGATGACCTACCATTGTCAAATCGCTTTCAGATGATTTTTATGCATCACAATGCACCATCCCATTCTGCTAGGGCGACTGCAGCCTTATTTGAATTTATGGGCTTCGTTAGAGAAATCCTCATGACGTGGCCATCGTTGTTCTCCATATCATAATCCCATTGAACACCTCTGGTTAATATTTAAAAGAGGGGTTTATGAGGAAGGAGAGCAATTTACTTCAACGGATACTCTTTGGAAGAAGATAGTAGATGTTCCCAGAATCATAACTCCTTTTCAGATTAAACAATTAATTTCGTTGGTGGACAAAAGGTTGTTGAAAGTTAAATATGTCGACGAATAATTCACTATCTGAGGCTTAGCACCTAGGATGTGCTTTTGTTTATTATTCTCTGACAGAAAAATATATAACAAATAAAGTTTTTTTTATGATTAGACATTGTATTTTTACTCTAAAACAACATTTTAAGAGACCTGCAATAAAGCGATGGACAGTGGAAATTCTTTGATAAAGAATAAAATGTCATAACTTCGTGAATATCACATGAATTTTAATAAAATTTTGGGAAATAACTAACCTAAAAGCAATCCTTTGATGCCACAATTTAGACTTTTTTCTGGCGTATATTTCGTGAAATTTTGATATTTTACTAATCTGCAATAAAGCGATTGATACAGTTTATATATCTATATATTTATAAAAGTGAACATTTCTGTTTGTCTGTCTGTGCACATTTTCAGTCTACATACTCGAAATTTGATATACAGGGTACGGAGATTTGGGAAAATCTTTGTAATCAGTTTTCGGCCAGAAATTCGGTTGTTAACGGGTCAAAGTTCAATGATTTGACCTTTGAGAACTCTACCAAACTCCTCCGTAATTTTGGGTATAAACAATTGAAATTTTAGATGTAGGTTCCTTGGACATGCTCGACCCTTCAGACGATAAATACCGAAAAATTGGCTAAAAACATTAATTTCTTAACCCTCAACTGGGCACTTTTCTACAAGAAGGGGTCGCTTTTTTCACCGATATTTTCGAAAGTCATCCCCTCTTTTCGATTGTCTAGCCTTAATTTAAACCTACGTCATTTCCGGTTTAACGGTGGCCGTAACAGCAAAGACGTCACGTTTTTTCACATTCTTTTCCTCTTTCGCGGTACGGGTTTGAGCCTGCCTTCCTAATACCATTTTTTTAATTTATTTTTTATAATTTATTTATGTTTTTGCTCAACACACACCTCCAAACACTCGGGCAACGCCGGGCACTCATGCTATATATATATATATATATATATATATATATATATATTTATCGGTTGTTAACGGGTCAAAGTTCAATGATTTGACCTTTGAGAACTCTACCAAACTACCAAAAGACCTTTGAGAACTCTACCAAACTACCAAAAGCGAAATCGGTCTAGCTAGCAAGTCTATAATTAGAGAAATAGTAAAAGAGATAAAAAGAAAATCAAATCTTAATTTGTGGGTAGACACTAGCGCGGTACTGGACTGGTTTAAAAACATAACTGAACCACACAAATGTAAGTTTACACAACTGGATATCGTCGATTTTTACCCTTCAATCACTAAGGAAATCCTAGAAAAATCGTTGATCTTCGCATCAAAATATAGAAAGATTAGTGAGCTCGATAAGGAAACAATCATGCAAGCTCGACAGACCCTTTTATTTTTTGACGATAAAACGTGGGTCAAAAAATCAAACCCCGAAGACCCCTTTGACGTCGCGATGGGGGCGTATGACAGTGCGGATATCTGCGATCTGGTTGGACTTTTTCTACTGGAGACCATGAAATATAAATTCCCAGATCACTTTTTTGGATTATATAGAGATGATGGACTTTGCCTATCGCGTGACTACAATGGATGTGCACTAGACAGGCTTAGAAAAGACCTAACTGAATTTTTTAAGGAACTAGGCTTTAAAATAATAATACAGACAAATTTAGATAGAGTAGATTTTTTAGATGCCACTCTAGATCTCGAGAAGAAAATACACAAACCCTTTCACAAACTAAATGAAAAACTCATGTATATAAATAAAGGTTCATGCCACCCACCCACAGTGTTTAAAAATATGGTAGCGAACATTAGCCAAAGGATTTCACGGCTTTCTTCGAACGCTGAAGTGTTCGAGAAAGCAGCACCATATTATAATGACGCACTGCATCAAAGTGGGTTCAATGAAAACATAAAATTTCAACAAACCCAGAATAAAGAAAATATAAAACGAAAGAGGAAACGGAAAATAATCTGGTTCTTACCTCCGTTTTCATTGAACACTAAAACTAGAGTAGGGCATTGTTTTCTTAGCCTTCTAGACAAACATTTTCCAAGAACACATAGACTACATAAACTTTTTAATAGAAACACGGTGAAAGTTAGTTACTCGACAGCTCCATCAATAAAGTCGATAATATCCAAAGAACCAAAAAAGATAGATAACGCAGGCTGCTCTTGCAGGACCAAAAATAGCTGTCCATTGGAGGGTAATTGTAAAGCTGAATCCCTTGTCTATGAGGCCACAGTAACGGAACAATCCACAAATATACCGGAAATATATATAGGTATGACAAAAGGCCAATTTAAACAAAGATATTATGCACATATGAGCTCCTTTAGAGCTAAAACAAGGATGAATACAGCATTAGCTACCCGCGTGTGGGAGCTTAAAGAAAAAAATACACCCTTTTCCATAAAATGGAGAAAAATAGAGCATAGACATGCATACGTCCCGGAATTAAGTCAATGCTCACTCTGTAACGCAGAGAAATACTACATCCTCCGGTCCATTCATGACCCAAAAATAAAATGTTTAAATGTGAAAAGTTGCATACATAGAAGGAAGGGGCTCCTAATAAATTGGATCAATGAAAAGAACAACACTTAGATGTTGTTTATATATATATATATATAAGGAAAAAAAATTGTAAATACATAAATAATTAGTCGGTAAACTTGGATTTTAATCGCAATTGTATTATAGATTTTTAATTAATGTAATATATATATATATATATATATATATATATATATATATATAAATTATATTTTATAAATGTAATTTATAATCTATTTCGAATTTAAAACTATAGAAAAATATAATAATGTTAATAAACTAGGGAAATCACTTAGGATAGATAAATACTCACTTCCCCAAACCTTGAAAGATTTGGGTTTTTAAAAAATGATTTTTAAACGTATTTCGAAATTTTTAAACGTGGTTCGATATAATTAAAAATATATTTTTTAAAACTTTAAACGTATTTTTGGAAATTTTTAAATGTTCGATATAATTAAACGAATTTTTAAGTTTTTAACCGATACCAATACAGATTTTTAAGTTTTTATACATAAGGAAAGAGATTTTAAAATTAAATGGGGTTCAAATTAAAATCGATTCATATAAAAAAAACATTTTTTCGAAATTAGATCTTAAATTTAAATAATTCAAAGTTGAAAATTAGGTATTACATTACCCGATATATATATATATATATATATATATATATATATATATATATATAGATAGATAGATAGATAGATAGATAGATATAGATAGCTAAAAAAAAAAAAAAAAAAAAAAGGGGGGGGATTAAACAAAACGAGATTTGAACGTGGATTCGCGAGGTATATATACTTCACACTTCCGGTTATAAGATAGACGAATATTGGCTGAAGAGAGCTTGATAAGGATACCTTAAACGGGCCTTATTATCGGGCTTGAAACCGACGGTACCAATGACCTGTCTCAACTAACAACTTTTTGTACACAAAATATAAGTACGCTCTTAAAATTTGGATTTTCCTTTTAATTGAGCACTCTGCTGGAATTCTTTTTCCAAAAAAAACTAATCATATATATATATATATATATATATATATAACATTGTTGTCTCTAAAAATGCAAGGCATTTATCAAACGGTAATTTATTTTTTTTCAAATTAATTAATTAATTAATTAATTAGATTTTCAAAAACTATAATATAATATACTCATGTTCGCGCAAAATGCCGTCCGTTGAAATAGAAAGAAATAAGCCAGACGCAATAAAATTTTAAAAAAATAAAATTTAAACAATTAAATTTACAGCTTCAAATTTCTCGCTTTAATGGCGACCATACTCTGTATTAAAAAGATCTGGTGTTTTGTAATTTATTCGTAAGCAAATAAAAACGTGATCGGTTGACAAAAAAAAAAGGAATATGCAGAGTATGCATTGCTAAGGCAGTAGTTTTTACAATGTCGACACTTAGATTCGAATATTACTTAAGTCTAAAGAAATTTAAAATGGTTAATATGGAAATTGGCATACCCAGGTGCTGTACCAACATCGTCACAAAACAGGTATAAATTAGTATGTATTTAACAATATATTAACTTATAATAATACATATTTAAATAAAAAAAATATACATATTTAAATTGAAAAAACTTTTAAATTCCGTTTTAGTTATAAATCCGAGGCGTAATGAAGCTTAGTCTTGATAAGATGATAAGATAATTAATATTGAAGTGGGAAAATAATCTAATTGTGTTATTGAAGAAACCATTGTATGTCGTATCTTACGCTTTATTTATTTTTTTTTTTACACAGTGATCACCACTTATCAAGGCCCGGAAGCCACTCAGGGATAAGGGTTATTGCAAGTACATTACGTTAGTGAGGAGATTTGCTGATATGTTTACTTAAGGGGGCGGTTCATTAGGAATTTGTTAACATTGGACTTGAAGACAACCAAGTTGTAGTCCAGAGGGAAGCAGGCAGACGGAACAGAGTTCCACAGGCGTGCAGTTCTAAGAAAGAAGCTTTGTTCATGGAATCTGCGTTTTGATTTACGCACAGATATAGAGTGGGGGAAATTTTTCACAGTGGATTCAGCTAGACGGGTGTTTTTCGTGAAAGATTGGCGAGGGGGACCAGAGATTGGAGTTCAGACGAGCATCTGCCATGGAAATAACGATAAAACAAGGACAGGCTCGCAACGTCTCTTCTGTGGGAGAGAGGTTGCAGGGTAGAGAAAAGGGCATCCCCCACTAAGCCACGAAGTCTATTTTGTACTCTGTCAAGGCAGGATAGGCTGTTTTTAGCAGCTCCTGCCCAGATATGGCAACAGTATTCCATCCTTGGACGTACTTGGCTTTTATATAGATAGAGAATTGCATCCGTAGTGAGATATCTTCTGGAGCGGTAGAAGGATCAAATTCATGATATTCATTTTTCTTTTTTTTATAGCAAGTCTAGAACAATGAATTGACATTCTTGATTTTTATCATCGCGAAATTAACGTAAAACCTAAAAGTACAGATGCAGTAATAAAACGACATCCATTTAAATAAAATCCCATCTTTATTGAAATTTAATCATATTGTGTACAAATAAGCTTTAGTATCTATCTTGTTTATCGAGTTTCAGTCATTAATGTTCAACAGTCTTTATGTGAATAATATACGGGAGAATTTAGTGATCGTCTCATCAGTAGAAGATATGATCCTAAATGGGCTTCACACTCACCGGACCATAATTTCTCAGATTTTTATGTTCGATTATCTCAAAGATAATTTTTATCAAAATAATCCGCCGATTATTCCAGAATTAAATGAGACAAACATAGCCAAAATCAAGACTATACTAAGCATGGAGTGTCAATGCAGTGTCAAGGTTATACATAGTAATCAGGCATGCTAATAGCGCTAAAAATGACTGTTGGATATTTATGATGATTATAGAAAGAACAGTGAAGTTTTAGGAGATGCCACACTATTTTAAAAAAGAATAAATTAAAAATTGATAACGAATAACGATGCAAGAGAGAAGACTCGTTGTCGTTTGTCTTTTGATTGGTATTTGTGGTTTTGATTTGTATTTGTGATTTTGTCTAAAGTTTTCTTTTCTTTATCAAGTATTTATAATTCTGTCTGTTATAGTTGTTTGAGTGTGTACCTTGCAAGCCATCTTCTGAATTATTAAAGAAATCATTCACAGAATATACACAATATCATTAAATATAAATATACAGTTCAGATTTGATTAAATATCTCTTCTTTCTTTTAGAATGTTCTTATCATCCTGTTCAAGCTGGGGATGGAGCATCATACCGGATTTCAGACATTCACCCGCTATCTAATTCATTCCAACCGAGACATCGTTTTAAGATTCAAGCTCTTTATGCGAAACTGTTTGAATCTCTCTAGCACTTGGTTCGCCGGGTATGCTTTCCAGGTGTATATCTCCTGATAGTTTTCCAAAATGTCTTCTTAATTCCTTATTTTACCATTATTTGCGAATTAATTTAATTCCATTTTTAAAAAAAATTACGCTATTAGTGTTTATAATCTATCCTGGAATCATTTTTCCGAAAATATATTACTCATTATTATTTATACATAATAAATGGACTGCAGATTCAATGACGGATTCCGAAACCATACACCATGATTTACCAACCAACAATACGAACAAGAAATCAACTTCTCTATCTAAGTGAGTAAGTAGAAGTTACGCAGAGTATAAAATAAAATCGTCAATACTAGAAGGAGCAATATATATATATATATATATATATATATATATATATATAGAGAGAGAGAGAGAGAGAGAGAGAGAGAGAGAGAGGCCAAGTAAATTTAAAAGATGCAACCTTTGCATCCTAGAATCATAATATGCGACAATTCCTAATGTTAAATTATCAAATAAAAAGCAGAAAGTGGTCCAAAATTGTTTGTAAAAATTGTTTCTATTTAAGGCTCGAAATAAAATGCTTTAGAAAGATTAATAAAAAATAAATAAAAATAGGGGGATATAAAGTAGAATGTAAATAGAATGCTGCTTTGCAGGTCCTCTAGCTTAAATATCTCAGTGGAAAATCCAAAAATAAAAACTGAATAAGTAATTAATACGTAATTAAATAGGCAAATATATAAAATAAACAAATAAGAAACTATAGAATTAATATATCCAACGTATTTGTATTAGGAGAATAAGAACTGGTTAAAAAATATTTTATAATAAAAACAAATCCATAGATACAATGATATGATGTTAAAAAGTAACTTCTCATCTGATAACATAAAGGGTCAACGACTTACATATATACTCTTTGAATACTGCAACCTAAAAAGAAACTCAATAATTACAAATAATAAATGAGGACACATCTTTACTCAAAAACAAAAATATATTTAACTTATATTAATTTTTATTTATTGCGGGCTATTATTCTCATCTTTATAAATTGCTGTTCCACGACGTTTCGGCCAACTATTCCTCTGGCCTTCGTCAGGTGGTAACCGCGACGGATAGGAACTTCGAATCTCCTAACTGCATTCTCAGCAATCACTGCCATCCGTAGTTGTCTGTCGAGGCCCGTGGCGCAGTTGAATCTCTACGGTTCCAGATGAGCATTGTCTGAAGATAGCGGTTTCAATCCTACCCAAAGCCGGCCAGAGGCTTACTTAGGCAAAACGTAGTGAGACGACAACAACTACGGATGGCAGTGATTGCTGAGAATGCAGTTAGGAGATTCGAAGTTTCTATCCGTCGCGGTTACCACCTGACGAAGGCCAGAGGAATAGTTGGCCGAAACGTCGTGAAACAACAACTAATAAAGATGAGAATAATAGTCCGCAATAAATAACTTAGTATAAATAATGCTCATCTCAATAATGAATTCCAATCAAAATAATATATATATTTAACTTATTTAAAAAAATTAGTTTCGCGCCCACGACATAAATAAACCTCTCGTAGACTTAAACTTCAGTTAAGATATGATATAAATAGTTATTAATTTGAACAGAATAAGATTATTTTTATAATTTAAAACTAAATATAAATATTATATAATTTTAACGAATACAAAAATAAGGATATGAATATTTTTCCTCAGAAAATAAAGATGGCAACTTAAAGGAAATACACGATGTGAGTTCTTGCATGTGGTGTATGTTTTAATATTACATGGCTATTCTTCTTTCTTTCTACGTAAATGTCTGTTTTTTCTTATGAGTATAGGTAAGGAAAAATTTAATGTATTGATTGTTCTACGTAAACGAAACAGATTTGATAATGTCCCGAAATTTGATATGTTGAAAGAATGATTGTTATGATACATAAAATCTTGAAACTTTGAATATCGCGAAATTGTTATTGATTTATATATGCGTTTGTTTTTATATTTAAGAGCTTCTAAACAAAAAAGAATGGGTATACGCAAAATTTTGATATATAATCACAAAAGCGTATTTTTCCAAAACGCATATATATGCATGCATGTATAATAGTATAATAATGTTTTCAAAGATGGTACCTAGCTCTTTCTATTCAGAATTCGCGCCAACCACACAAACGCATAAATTTCAGTCAACCGTTAATATGATTGAACATATATTTTTCTCTTTCTACGAGGGGCTAATACCAACAACAAAATGGAGAAAACAAACACAAAAACATCTTCTTATACAGATTTTTTTAAAAGATTGATTTTTATTCATTTAAAAAATATATATAAAATTACGTGATTTTCTAAAATTTTCAAATCAACCATTGCAAAATAATGTTTTCAGGTGTGTGTATACTGTCCATTTATATATTAAGTGGTAAATGTATCTATTTGTTTAATCTGTTTTAACAATAAATTTAAAAATGGAAGTAAATTTTCTAAGAAAATAAGCAATTTAATTCAATTTATCGATTGTATGAGGTTTTCACTTCTACGGTGCTCGTTGCTTCTGTTCACGATATACCCTTTCACTCTCTATTCGATATTTGCATCGAAAGTGTTCAGACAGGTTTAAATTTTTTTATTACTCCTTCTATTATATTCTCAGCATAATTCTAATTTTAACCATGACTGATATATATATGTGTGTGTGTGTGTGTGTGTGTGTGTGTGTGTGTGTGTGTGTGTGTGTGTGTGTGTGTGTGTGTGTGTGTCGGTATGTATAACATATGTATATCTGTATATATGTATGCATATATTGATGTATATTTGTATGCATGTACATCTGTATAATATATATATATATATATATATATATATATATACTTCTTTTCAATCATGCTCGAGCATGCTTTCAAAGATTACACACAAGGTGTCCATTTTGAGTTTAGAACTACCGGGGGTCTTTTTAATCATCAAAGATTCAAAGCTAAAACACTAACAAGAAGCGAAATGGTTCGTGATGTTCTTTTTGCAGACGATGCTGCACTCGTGGCCACTTCATTTGAATAAGCACAAGAATTAGTTGACAAGTTTTCCAATGCCGCAAAAGCATTTGGTTTGACGATTAGTATTAAAAAAACAGAAGTTATCTACCAACCAAAGCCCACCCCGTTGCAGCAAGGTGGTGTGAATATTCCGAGACCAGAATATATGGAACCGCCTCAGAAAATCTTAGTGAATAGACAGCCTCTAAAGTATGTTAAATCCTTTTCATATCTCGGAAGTAAGGTGAATTCATCAGCATCACTTGATGATGAGATATTGAGCAGAATTTCAAAGGCGACTGATGCCTTCGGCAAACTGCGGTCAAGAGTATGGAATGAAAGAGGTTTGACTCTAAAGACCAAAATCTCACTTTATCGTGCAGTGAATATTTCGATACTCCTGTATGGATCGGAAACCTGGACCCCATACCGTAGGCAGATTGCGCAACTGGATAATTTCCATAAGCGTTTCCTTCACAGTATATGTGGATTAATATAGAAAGACAAGGCCCCTAACTCGGGATTGTTTGCTAGGTGCGACATTTTAAGTATTGAGACCTTCCTGATGAAGTCTCGCCTTGTTCGCATGGATGAAAACCGTCTTCCTAAGTAACTAGCATACAGTCAACTGAAAGAGGGTAATCGGAATGTGGGTCCTCCATTTCTGAGGTACAGGGATAAGCTGAAAGACAATCTTAAGCACGCAGGCCTGAACCCAAAACCCTTTGAAGAAGATGCTGTGAATAGAAAATTGTGGAGGGAAAAATGTTTTGCGGGCATTAACACATACATTGACACACGGCTATCGAATCAAACAAATCTTTGTAGAGCAAGAGTAGGAACAGCACCTTCCCAGCCTGTGTCCTGTGAGTCGTGCGGCTTGGTTTGTGGGAGCAGAGCTGGCCTCGTGTCACACATGCGGCATGAGCATTGAAGGCAGAGTGAAACAGAGCGAATGTTTTGGCCCTCATGCGTCGAACATGACGGGAGAGTCCATTAGTCCATTATATATATATATATATATATATATATATATATATATATATATATATATATACTAGCAGAAGTACCCGTCGTTGACTGGGTTCAAAAACAGCCTACAATAAATGGACTGTGATTGATGAAAGTATGATAGATTATGAAAAGGAGGGGTTATAAAGAGATAGGTTTTGATATTCAAAAATTTTACCCTAAGCAAATTACTAAATAATATCGACGAAATGTCGAAAAACAAAGAAACAAAAACAGTTTTGAAAAAGAATGAAGCTTTACTTACTTTAGTAAAATAATCCGAAACAGCAAAATGAGATATTAAAAAAGTAAACATGTAATTACTTTAGTTTTTTAAAGCAAAGAATCGATATGAATATGAATAAAAAGAAAATTGCGCCCTTTTCAAGCAGAACAGTTGCGTTTCAGTCTTACAGTATTGAACGGTGTAGTATTGTGCCGTCGAATTCAGGGTTGTACTATTGTAATGTAAGGAACACGCAGAAAGGGTTGTAATCAACTGATCTCCTTCTAGTACACTGACAAAAAAAGCTTAAACAGATATATATAAATAAAAATAAAAAGGTTATGTAAATGTTTTAAAAGACACGTAATCACGTGAGTTTTTCCTTATTTTGACACGATAGCAAGTAACGTTCTTATTTTTTTATTATTTATCTATTTATCTATTTTCGAAAGAGTGCCACGTGCAAGTAGAGAAGAAAAAAACAGTTATGCAAAATTTGTGTCGAGAATTGTCTAAAGTTCCGCCTGCTTTTTTTTTTTTTGCTTTCACTTTAATAAGGACGTGAATTTATGAGGTGAATTTATTCGACACAATATGATTCAACTCAAAAAAAATAAATAAAAGCTAACGTGAATTAAGATTAAAGTGAAGATGTTATTGTGGACCCTCACCCCTTTTAAAAAACCTTGTTAAACTTTGTGACATATTTCCATTCTATGGAGGTCAGGCGCGAACGAACACCCAATAATTTTATTATACCATATTTCTTCAAACTGAAACATAGATATCAAGGTATACTTACGCAAATAGATATGAAAAGTCTTTGTTAAAGTTTGTGCCATATTTCTTTGGAGTACTGACGCCAACGCAGACACTACAATTATATATATATATATATATATATATATATATATATATATATATATATATACTACCAGAAGTACCCATCGATGACTGGGTTCAAAATAGCCTACAGTAAATTGACTGTGATTGATGAAAGTATGATAGGTTATGAAAAGGAGGGGTTGTAAAGAAATAGGTTTTGATATTCAAAAATTTTACCCTAAGCAAAATATGATGAAAGTAAAGATAAATTTCGCGAAAATATATTTTTTATATCAACTTTGTTTCCATTCGTGGCGAAGAGTGACAAACAAAATGATGTTTCCTTACAAAGAGAAACTGTTATATATATAATAATATAAATATACAAGAAATAAATGTTACCATAGTCAATAAAAGTTACTTTTATGGTAGAAAAGTTTGTATTTTTAAGTAGTATTTTGTAAAAAAAAAATATTTTTAATTTACGAACCGGTTTAAAAACAATCAAAATGGCAGCGACTTTGAAATGGAGAGCTCCGTTTTCAATTTGAAGGAGGGGCACCTGAGCATTCTGTGTTAACAATTTAAGAGAGTTCCATCAACGTAAGGAATATTGATAAACATATTTTAATGTTTTCTGTTATTTTGTCCTTGAGGAATATTCGATTATGGCATGTGTAGTTTATATAAAAATTTATGTAAGTAGTTATCGCCTCAAATTTCGTTTTAATTTCGGTTCGCTGAAATTATTTCAAGTAAAGAGCATTAAAAACTATTTCAAAAGAAAAAAAACATGAACTGAACTTTTATCGACTATGGTAACATTTATTTCTTGTATATTTATTTTTTCGGGTAGTCGTTTGTTGGCTTTTCTGCTAAACACTCTTACTAAATAATATCGACGAAATATCGAAAAACAAAGAAACAAAAACAGTTTTGAAAAATGATGAAGCTTTAAATTTTATCGGAAGGATAACTTCTCCTTCAAATTTTATCTCACCACCAGTTACCGTCCGAGCTGATTTACTTGTTTTCATCATGGTTGGTTTACCCAACTTTTTCCATGTATTCAAATTTATTATAGAAATATCGGATCCTAAATCCAGTTGTAATTTTATTGGCGTTTTAAATATTTCCGCTTTTATGTATTTTCGCCGATTTTTGTCTAATTTTTCATTTGATTTTGTTTGCTGTACTCTCTTTCTGGTGAAATCTTTATATCTGCAACAATCACTTTTGTGTCCGACTTTCTTGCAAATGTAGCATTTTTTCTTCTTATAAGGGCAATCCGATTCCCAACGTCTTTCTGTGCATCTCTTACAGTTATATCTAGGAAGAGACTTGTTATATTCTTTACTATAATTATAATTATTATATTTGGAATATCTCGTTCCGTTTTGACTGCTTTTATTTGTATAGTTCTTGGTTGGTGTGTATGGTTTTCTAACCTTTCTTACATATGCCACTCCGGATTCTTCTATCTTTTTTTAATCCATTTTAGTGTAATGGCCCTTTCATAATCCTCTGCTAATTTCTGAAGTGTTAAATCTTGCTTAGATAATACTCGTCTGCGTATTTCTGCATTTTTCGTGGAAACAAACCCTTGTGCGAAGATTAGGCATTTGAAATCTTCTACTGTTAGTTCCGCTAGCTTAAAATTATCACAGTTTTATTGACAACTTATGCGTATGTACAAATAATCGTGGTTGTCCATCTTCCTTAGATTCATACACAACCATCTCTTATGAAAAAGAGATATATTCAGATTAAATAATTCTTTTAGTAATTTTACAGCTTCCATGAAATCTAATTCCGTAGTTTTTTAAGGTGGTATATAATCTACGAACTTGCTGTGTTCTCTTACATCCAACTTCCTGAGTAAAAGGCTCACTTTCTTGCTATTTGGTCAACTTTTGCAGTCCAGTTGAAAGACATCCTCGTATCTTGTATAGTATGCTTCAAAAGTCTTTTCTTCCTCCGGCACATAATTAAATGTGTCCATGCTATTAAATATAGTTGTATGCAAGAAATTAGTACTGTCGACATTTTCTCGATCAGTCTTTAATAGTTCCAGTGTTTTAGCAAAATGTTCATTTTGCCTTTCTTCATATTCAAACTGTAATTTCTTCTGCCTTTCTTCTTGTTCAAGTTGTAATTTCTTCTGCCTTTCTTCTTGTTCAAATTGTAATTTCTTCTGCCTTTCTTCTTGTTCCATTTGCCATTTGAATAATTTCTCCTCTCTACGTGCATCTAGCTCGGATTGTACCTTTTGTTGCGTCTGCAAAAATTGCATTAACATTCTAGATAAATCTTCCATTTTTTTGTATCCTTCAGTAGCAGTAATGCAGTTACGAAGAAAAATTGTACAATTTCACATGCAAAACAATATCCGTACCATATAAAATGGCTTGTGTTACAAAAAAAAAATTGTTCATAGTTCCTGTTTTCAATAGTAATATCGCTGCTCGAATAATATTTTCTCACTTCGCTAGCGAGTCAATCTCATCCAACCACAACATAAGAACTGAGGCTTTTGCTGAAACCACAAAATACGATTTATTTTTCCGTTTTAGGCATTTCCTAATAAATAACAGCCGAACTTAAGTACAACTCTTTCCATAGAAAAAAAAAGTTTTTCAACTCGAGTCACAATTGAAAAAAATAAAATGTATGGACTACATTTATTTATTTTTTTTTTTTTGCGTGACGTTTTACTGTCTTATATCCGTTATCCAGTGACAACTTTAGTTTTAAAAAAATCTTTCCTTGATTTTAGTTTAACTGTGGTAATTTTTTTTTAAATACCGAAGAGAAAAATTTGGTTTACCAAAAAGTTTTTAGTTGGTATTTCCAGCAATTTAGGAAATCCACTGGTGAACTTTTTTTTTCGTATGTTACTTCCTTGTAATTTAGTAATACGAATCTGTTCTTCGTAATTTAGTAATACGAATCTGTCGTTTTATAAAAATTCACTTTTACAGTTTTTTATTTTTTATTTTTTTTTAAGATGGATTCCACGGGAAACGGCGTAAATCGTCGCTTTTTTTTTGCCACGTTCGAGTTAGTTTGTTTTTCTTTGAGACTGCAATTAAAGGTTTTGGTTTGTCTCTTTTTTTTCCGACTAGTATTTTAATAAATAAAATACTATTAATCGAGGTTACTTTTTTTTAACGTAGTTTTTGTTCTTGGAATTTTGGAAACAACCGTTTCTTTCTTTTAGTGTTGTACTTCGCGAGGAAAATATTTTACAGTTTTTTAATGTTCGCTGAATTATTCATTTTTTCCGCTTGAGTCGAACTTCTCTTTAGCGTAAAATCCGTTTTGACGACTATTTCGTTCGTCAAAACTGGTATTCCTTAGAAAGATCAACCGTTGCTTTGTACTTTTTTGTTAGTGAGTTCTTTCCATTTCTTCGTCAAACTGTTATATTTGACATTCATCCTCGTCGCCACTGTTAAGTTTGCAGGTTGAAACAAGTAACGTAGAAAGCAATACAAATGACGACTCAACAAACAAAGGTAGATCAAATAAGAAGTGTATTAGGAAAAGGTATATTTACAGGATATTTACATAATGGATTCAAATAAGAGAGTCTTTGCTGGAGAAACATATCTGCTCTCGGCTCGGCCTTCGGTGGCTTCTGGTGAACACACCCTCAGACTAACTGAGTCTTCCTATTTATGTGTAATTGCTATCCACATATGCAAATGAATGTGTGCCACCACAACAGACATGTAAATGTTTTTAAAAAGACACATAATCATGTGAGCACGATTTTTCCTTATTTTGAAACGATAACAAGTAACGTTCTTATTTTTTATTATTTATCTATTTATCTATTTTCGAAAGAGTGCCACGTGCAAGTGGAGAAATAAAAAAACAGAGTTATGCAAAATTTGTGTCGAAAATTGTCTAAAGTTCCGACTTTTTTTTTTGCTTTCACTTTAATAAGAACGTGAATTTATGGGGTGAATTTATTCGACACAATATGATTCAACTCAAAAAAATAAATAAAAGCTAACGTTAATTAAGATTAAAGTGAAGGTGTTATTGTGGATCCTCACCCCTTTTAAAAACCTAGTTAAACTTTGTGATATATTTCCATTCTATGGAGGTCAGGTGCGAACGAACACCAAATAATTTTATTATACCATATTTCTTCAAACTGAAATACTGAAACATAGATATCAAGGTATACTTACGCAAATAGAAAACTGAAAACTGAAACATAGATATCAAGGTATACTTACGCAAATAGATATGAAAAGTCTTTGTTAAAGTTTGTGCCATATTTCCATGGAGTACAGGCGCGAACGCAGACCCCACAATTTTATCATGCCATCCCTATTTAAGTTAAAACATACTTATCAAAGTATTCTTATGTACATCTATATCAAAAACACTTGTAAACGTTGCTTTTTTTTCATTTTTTATTTCCATACTTTAGGGACCCGGCGCAAACGCAGACCCGACAATTTTTATGAACCACCGTTCTGCCAGATCAAACATACCCATTCCTGATCCTCGATACATCTTCTATCATTATATGTAATCAGTTTTTTTTTAAATAGACAACCATATAGGAGTCTATTCGTGACCACGCACACACACACACACACATACGTTTAGCTTTATATTATAGATATATATATGTATGCATGTATATCTTTATGTACATCTATATGTACACAATTATGTATATTTCTATCTGAATGTATGTAAATATGCATGTATATATGTATGTATGTCCGTATGTATATTTGTATAATCCATAAATCTATTAAAGTGAAAATGTCTGTGTATGTGTCTGTCTATGTGTTTAATAACTCTGTCAATTTTCGGTCTACAGACTCTAATTTGACATAAGCGGTATTGAGATTTGGGAAAATCTTTTTAATCGGTTTTCGGTCAGAAATTTTTGGTCATAACATTTGAAATTTTACATAAAGTGTATTCAGACATAAGGCAAGTCTTTTAATCATTTTTTGCTGAAAATTTGCCTTTTCAAGGGATCAAAGTTCAAAAGATTTTACCTTTGCGGTCTCTAGCAAACTATTCAGCCAATTTTTGGTCTAAACATTAGAAAATTTACATGAAGGGTATTCAGACATGCAGCAAGCTTTTTAATCAGCTTTTGGGCGATAATTTGGCTGGCAAGAGGTTAAAGTTGTAGAGTTTACTTTTGAAGACTTTTCCAAACTCCTTCGCCAATTTTAGGTATAAACACTTGAAGATTTAGATGTAGGTTACTTGGACATTGGTCAAATATTTTAATTTGATTTGAGTCCAGAACAATAAATGTTAAAGAGTCAAAATTGGGGTCAAAGTTTTTTTTAAAAAATGACGTCTGCGGTCTCTACCAACTTTTCTCTATGGTAATTAAGGAGGCCTATTATATAAGAAGGCATTACTGTACATATTCACACTTTTTTATATATGCATATGCACATAAAGTTATGAACAGTACATAGGGCCTGAGCAAAGCCTGGCAGAACAGCTAGTCTATATATCTGTAAAGGTGAAAATGTTTGTGTGTGTGTGTGTGTGTGTGTGTGTGTGTGTGTGTGTGTGTGTGTGTGTGTGTGTGTGTGTGTGTGCATTTCCCTACCAAATAACTTTGTCAATTTTCGGTCTACAGACTCGAAATTTTACATACAGGGTATTAAGATTCGGGAAGATTTTTTAATCAGTTTTCGGCCAGAAATTTTACTGTTAACGGGGTCAAAGTTCAACGACTTGACTTTTGAGAACTCTACCAAACTCCTCCACGAATTTTGGGTCAAAACACTTGAAATTTGAGATATAGGTTCCTTGGACATGGATCTAACTTTTAATTTGATTTGAGTCCGAAACACTAAATGCTAAGGGATCATAATTGGGGTCAAAGTTTTTAAAAAATAAACCTTTGCAGTCTCTACGAAATTACTCAGCCAATTTTTGGTTTAAACATTTGAAATTTTACATAAAGTGCATTCAGACATAGGGCAAGCTTTTTAATCAGTTTTCGGCCGAAAAGTTGACTGCTAAGGGGTCAAAGTTTAAAATATTTGACCTTTTCGACTATTCAGCCAATTTTGGGTCTAAACATTTGAAATTTTACAAAAAAGGTATTCAGACGTGCGGCAAGTTTTTAATCAGCTTTTGATCGAAAATTTCGCTGCCAAGAGGTTAGAGTTGAAAGAGTTTACTTTTGCAGGCTCTACCAAATTTCTTCGCCAATTTTGGGTCTGAACACTTGAAATTTTAGATGTAGGTTACTTGGACATGGATCAACATTGTAATTTGATTTGACCCCAAAACAATAAATGTGAAGAGGTCAAAATTGGAGCCAAATTTTTAAAAGATTGACCTCTGCTGTGTCCACCAATTTTTCTCTATGGTAGTTAAGGAAGACTATTTTATAGAAATTACGGTACGTATGCAGACTTTTTAATAGATACATATTCACATAAAGTTATTAACAGTACATAGGGCCCGAGCAAAGACGGGCTGACCTGCTAGTGTATATATGTATCTATAATTGTATTTATGTATATATGTATGTATATGTATATTTGTATGCATATATGTATGTGTTTATATATGTATATATGTATGTATGCATATCTATATAAATATACACACACATATAGAAATATATATATATATATATATATGATTGAAACGTATTGTCAGACGAGTGCCACTCCCTTAGACACGTAAAGTCCATGAGCCCAAAAATGACTTCCATCGCCACAGGACCATTTTAATAGACAAATGCCTAAGGGAGTATATACACAGATGATGTTACAGAGTCTTAGCTTTGTATGACAGCTAAGTCTCTCTCTCTGTTCAAAATGTTGAGATCCAGCAACAAGCAAGAGCAAGATAGCCAGCAACAAGTTAAACTGCAGACCAGCTTAATGCGGTTACTGGTCTCCCGCTTTATGGTTTTTTAAATCAGAGATTTGCTTCTCCTAGAAAGGTTGCCTTCACCACGGCTTATGGGAGCCCTTTCCACCCCAAAATACACATACATACACGCAAACACACACGGTGCTAGTTGGCCGTTGACCCCGAAAAAGGGTTCATTCGCCCTTGTGAAGGTCTTGTTTTTAATCCATCAGGGAGACTAGCCACCCTCCTCACCAAACAATTTTGGTGGGGGAACCAGTTTAGTCGCCAATGACCAGTAGCATATGACATGACCTGACATGATATATATATATATATATATATATATATATATATATATATATATATATATATATATATATATATATATATATATATATATATATGCTGTCGTCTCTGTAGCGTACAACATAATTGTCTTAAAATCCTATGTCAACATATACTTATAAAATGGCATAATAAATAAATTAAATGTCTCTTCTATTCATCATTTGAAATCCTCTCATAATATTTTTAGTAAACTATCTACTCATCCATCTAATTAATACTTTTACTCGGGTAGCTTTTGTACTTGATAAGCGGTGAGACATTATTAGGAAAGCGTTATATTTAAAGAGAAGCGTCATATATGAGGTGTGGTTCAAAAGTAAGCATATTTAAGTTTCAATTCATCATATTTGTTTTAAATAGTTGTTCTTGGTTATAGCAATCATTGCTAGTCAAAAACAAAGAATTCCATTCTGGCACATTACTGAGAAGCATTTGATTCTTGTCCACCAGTATGTCTGCCAATTTATCGTATAAGGGAGACGTTTGAAGCAACTGTTCAAAGGTTAACGCATCGATATACGGACGGCCGAAGACGTCTATGACATGAGAGTCGCTCTAACGTTGGTGAACAGTCCGCACCACGTGCGTCTCACGGTGCATATATCAATGGCGAGAATATTCTTTCAACGCTTCATGCGTCAATGGAAATTAAAGCCGGCGTCTACAACTGATACGTTGATTTTGTGGATGAAAACCCCGGCGCCTGTCAGTAGCAATTATTGTGTGAGATGATGTCTTGCCAACTGTCTTACAAAGCGGACTGTGTTAAAACTGTAAATCTAATAAACACTGCACTATAAAATCAAACTATACTCAATACCTACGTATGGGCTACGCCACTGTCTCATTTTGTGTAGGGGTACACACACTTCCGCATTCATTCCAGGACATCATTTTTCATTGCACAACTGTAATATATTTGAACATGTATATTCTATGCAAAAACACTCGTCATCTGGCGGTTATTAATCTATCTCTAAGTCTTCTTTTTCGATGTATAATTTACATTGCATATCTATAATATAACTCCATTGTAATTTTTCAAAAATTATTATTTTACATTTTATTTACATTAGAAATTAATGAATATAATATTTAGATAAAGTTTTTGATAATAAAATTACTTTAATTAATTATGTAGTAATATATTCACATGCTGGGGCAACACCGAGTAACCTGATCGATTATTATTATTATTATTATTATTATTATTATTATTATTATTATTATTATTATTATTATTATTAGAAAAATAAAACAATTAAATTTCGGAAAATGTGAATTTGCAGCTTGGAATGTTTTGTCAGGAATTTAACTCAGAAATAAAATAAACAAAGTTGATTTAGGAATTTTAAAGTAGATTGAAATTCTGTTAGTTAAATAAACAAGGATTTAGCTTTCGTGAACGACGCGTGATTTGGTCTGTTTTTGCTGACGTAATAGTTATTGAGCAGAGATCAAGCTAAGGAGTTGGCAAGAAACGCGTTAGCGAACGGACGTGTGGACGACACCGTTGGAAGAAGAAAGTGGGAGGGGGCAGTTAAACTATAGAAAAAACTCAACGTGCCAAACTCCAACAAGGAAATTCATGAGACAAATAAATCTGTGTAAAATATAAATCGTTATTATGGCGTTCTATTTCGGGCTTGCAGAAATAAGAAGGTATGCGGTGTTTTTGGTCTGAGACAAGCAGACATATTATTATTGTTTGATATTAAGAAAAACGTTTATGTGCTACGTTTGTAAACTACGTGTATTTGTGAAGAAGCGTTCGCACACAAAATGAATATTTTTCATAAATACAACAATAGAATAACATTTTAACCACTAGACGGCAATGTATACATCACAACATTAAAGAGACATCCGTTTAGACGCTGTTTATATACACACGTATATATATATGTATATATATATATATTTATTTATATATATATACATATATATACACGTATATATACATACATGCATATATATATATACATACACACACATACACACACACACACACACACACACACACACATATATATATATATATATATATATATATATATATATAGTGTTGGAAGTGTTTTAACATTTAAAACTATATAAAAAAAACTTATTTAATTCTTATATTTTTATCATTCGTTAGAAAACTATTTAGTCAGTAAGTCATTTAATCATTATTATCATCATCAGCATCATCATCATGCAGTCCGTTAATCTTGACGATGACTAGTTGGGGCCTCAGCGCCACATGACTTTTCACTTTGGTTCCAAACTTGCTTGCGCAGTTTAGGTCCAGTATCTGTTGCGCATCAGATAGACACCCTCTGAACCTCCAATGTTCATGTCCAGTGGAGCGAACCCGCGACGACTGGCAGCAAAGGAGGCCGCAAGTCATTTACTCACTTTCACTCAATGCATCAACTTGCGAACATCTCGAATTCACTATAGTACTAATGTTAATTTAAGGGATCATCAGTTGTTTACCATGAAACTCTTTTTCGGGGACTTAAAAACAAAACAGTATATTAAATCATGGCTCCCCAGCAGTGTTGATCAAACACAACCTCTCTTAATCTCAAGAACAAAAAGATATTACAGATATTAGATCAAGTTTCCTACTCTTAATTAATTTGGCTAGCCTACACACACACACACACACACACACACACACACACACACATATATATATATATATATATATATATATATATATATATAGGTCTCATCTATAGAAATTGCTAAAATCGGAAAATAAACTACTGCTTGTATGTGGGAAAATAGAACAATAAGATTACAAATGAAAAACACAAATATTATTTTACTGTAAACTGTTCAGAAATATTTATTCAAATTAGACATACCTTCTGTTATAAATACAATATTTCAAAATATTGTATCATTGATTTAAATACTACTAAGTTCTTATAATGGTAAAACTTTCTCGTTTATTCATTTATATATTACAATAGATTTGTTTTATTCTTTAACATTACGTCAATATATGTCTGCATTTAGATTTATTTAACAAGAATACGTGTTGGAGAGGCATATGTACTGGGTCAGATTCTATATCCGCAAATCTCCCTGTTTACTAGAGAACTTAGTTTAGAATCAGATAATCAGGCCTAGATGTGCTTTAGATTACAGAACAGCATTGGTTACTCGTATTTCCTCTACCGTTCTCCTAGAACTGTAGCCTACTTGATCATATCTCCGATAGTAAAGACGCAACACTTTCCTTAGATCTGAGTACCAGCATCCATGTATTTTAGGGTTTTAATGTCCACAACAGAGATTAGCTTGGTTTCTTGAGCAATTGGTAACAGCATACATAGTTTCTCTATTGCACATTCTAATTCACAAACGATGACTTTCTTGGCCAGCCTCTCAGATCGTGAAAATCAGCAAGCCCCACTTCTCGACCTATTCTTGACAACATTGCCCGAGGCTTGCATGTCGAGTGCCTACAGCCCAATCAGAATCGCTGATAACCTTATGATAATGGTTGATATCACTTTACACCTCGGACCCTTGAAATGAAAAGCGGAAGCAAAAAAGGGAAAAGAAAGACGAAGAGAAAAAGCAAAATGAGTATTAATTTGGAATAATGTATCCAATGTGTCTCAGCCTTTTTTCAAACTTAAACGTCATATTAATTTGATTAATCAATCAATTTTACCGACAAAAATAAGAAAAATGCTGCAAGCAATCTAAAAAGACACTTCATAACATATTCAATGCCTTCGTTCAGTCTCAAAAGACAAAGGATACCCCCTGTAGGAGCAGCTGCGCATGTAATTGTGTGGCAAGGATTGCGCAATCGCAACCACACCTCTTCTGAATCGGCACTGCTTGAGTCCAGTGCCAAGGAGAAGTCCAAGATGATTTCAAAAAATGCCGAGATAAGCGGAAAGCACATACCATACAGCATGTGGGAATCGCAAATGTTCACCCATCTAGTACTGGCTAGGCTCATTGTTGCTTAACTTCGGTTATCTGACGGGAACCGGTGTGTCAAACGTGATTATGCAGTATACATTTTATAAGA
The DNA here is from genome assembly GCF_053919585.1 of Euprymna scolopes. Classification (NCBI taxonomy): domain Eukaryota; kingdom Metazoa; phylum Mollusca; class Cephalopoda; order Sepiida; family Sepiolidae; genus Euprymna; species Euprymna scolopes. Next base: position 103,976,555 of record NC_136482.1, on the reverse strand, counting down.
TATTGTAACTATATACCGTCGGCATATTTGTCCAAGGCGACCTTGAATCTGGATATGTAGGACTTCCCACGACTTCCTCTCTCATTATTTTCCTGGGAGTAGAAACTTGAACAGAGAATACTGCCTTTTTTCGGTTGAGATAAATGTAAAAATGTAACATCTTCTGTGAGAGACCACGACTATGATGTTGCATGTCTTAATCAGCACCACCACTCCCTCTTTTGGAAGATATCAACTAAATAATACTCTATAAATCAGTGATTTGTTGCTGTCAGGATGATACGCTTCTGTTCATCTCTAGGATGACCACGCTCCGAGGCTTTACTTTCTACTTGAGAACGGGTAAGTTTATTGCTAATAGTCTTAAATACCTCTATAGAGAAATTTCAATATGGCTGCTCAGTAATTTTTGTTAACCAGAATGGGCTTATTCAAGTGCGTTAGATTCTAATCACTACACCTAACATCAAGCAAGGAGGTTAATAATATCCCCATTTTCATTTATACCGATTGTTTGATTATTTTATGCTAATATATGTGTGTGTTTTCTCAGTTAAATATGACTAATTTCTTTACGTTTAGTAAATAGCTTATGGAACATATAAAACCATCTGAATCATAGTTTTTAACACGCGCGGGTATCTGAGTTGTTAATTTCCATGATGATTCGCGACTCTTCAAATGTTTTGAACATTTCGTCGACTGTCCATCCTTATGACCGGTTCACAATACGCCAGAGATAATTGCAACCTTGTATCCCGCTTTGCAAACTCTGCAACTCCCATCTCCGACTCAGCAACTCTGCATAAACTGACTAAAACGGGCGTGCAGCCTTGTTTTATATCGAGGGAGGTGATCCGGTCGGTGAGATGTGATCTTTCTCATCCACCAACCAAAGCCAGCCACGCAATTCCTCGCTAAAAGACGATTAGTCGACCGTTTATTCTAGACTTCTTGTTTATCAACAAAGCCTTAAGGACACTTGCTATTATCACGAGCTCTAATCAACTATTGTTTCCTTGTTTTTCCTGTTAAATCCACTACTCAGCCATATAAGAATTATATATATATATATATATGCATACATATATATATATGCATACATATATATATACATACATATATATATATATATATATATATATATATATATATATATATATATATATATATATATATATATATATACTAATGGATGAATATCTAATGTAATCAGGGTCCGTATTAGAAATAGTATAATACTTTCATTAATTATAGCAAGTAGATGACAGCCACTAGTCCCACCTCACTTGGCCTATGGGTTAAATTTCACGGTACTAGCTTCCACACCTCGCCCTAGCGAAAGCGTTATATAGTTAGTGTTTTTATTTTAATATTCTAAGCAGCTTCCATTCTTTATCAGTCTGTATTTTTTTATCAAAAATTAATCAATATAAAACAGTCCTGAAAAATTATATCTATTCACATTTGTAAAACTCACAGTTCACGTGTGTGTATGTGTGTGCATGTGCGTGTATGTGTGTGTGTATGTGCGTATGTGTGTGTGTAACTGTTATCTTGTTGCATAACGAACTTGCCTTCTGGCATCAGCCATCCTTGTTAAAGAGCTGTCTTCTTTAGTAAATTGCCTAGATTAGCGAAGTCAAGCTTCCTACTAATCATATAATAAATTGTAAGTATTTGTGAAGCAGAGATCGTGTGTCGATTTATCTATATTAGTGAGCAGACTGAACTGAGATTTGGCATTAAGTTGAAGAAAGCTCCTTCCCCTCTAATTATCGCCTGCTATGTATGAATGTTTGAAAGTATGCCACTCTTTGAGACTAATAAGTATAAATGAATATAGATCAGCGAGATCAAGAGCCAACATATTAGGAACAATTGGTATATATATATATATATATATATATATATATATATATATATATATATATATATATATATATATAAAGAGTAAGAGGGAGACAGACAGACTGACAGACAAAAAGAGGTATATAGATATTAAACAGTGTGAGATAGGTAGTTAGAAGGAAACTTAAGATATATATATATATATATATATATATATATATATATATATATATATATTAAATGATACGAGCTACATAGATACATATATACATACGTACATAGACGGAAAGAAACTTATATATATATATATATATATATATATATATATATATATATATGTGGATCGCTCTATTTTCTTATATCAATTTTTTAGATTTAAATTTCATATAATTGTCTATCTTTATATTACCTTATTCCTCCATGTGTTTCTAACCTAATTAATTTTTTTTTACCTAAATTATTTATTTAATTTTTCTTTTTCAAAATACTGAGCGACACCTTAAAATCCTTGATTAAATTTATATGCCTCCCCTATATTCTATTTAATCTCAAAAAGTTTTGTATCTTTTGATTTTATCCACGATTTACTAATTTATTTTACTTATTGGAATATTATTTTAAAAGAATTATTTTTTAAATAAATTAAAACTAGCTCAACATTCAATACTTGTTTAGTCAAGAATTTAAAATTTATAAATCATATTTTAATTTTATCATTGCCTAATCATTCAAATTCAAATTTCCCTTGTTTATCTCTTCAAAACCTAATCTCAAAATTACCGTGTTTAAAGGGGGATAACTCTGGATATCAAATTTTATTGAATCACCAAAATTTCAAGTTTAAAGTTTTCAGAATTTCATATTTTGGCTTTATTATTTCTTAATCATCCTCATTTAATTTTACAAAACAAAAAATTATATTACTAACCTTACCTTCACGATGATCAGTCCAGTTATATTTCTCATTTATTTTCAATATTATATATTACTAAAAATTAATTAAACTTCTTCTCAGCTAGTCTGCATTTGATTACTCCTAGATATTTTTTTCTTTTCTGTTGAAGTTACCAGGATTTAATCTTGTTATCCATAACTATTATTAAGATTAAAACTATTCCTATTTCTTCCTGTTAATGTTATAAATATTTTATTTCTAGTATGTGAAGCTGAAGATCTACTAATTTATTCATATACTTCACCAGTTAAATTTTAACGTTAAATTTATAGATTCCTCCATTATACTTTACTATTAGTATATTCTGTGGATTCACCTTTATAAATTTATTTCAGCTCGGTTTTAGGCACGAAAGCAGGAATTTATTCCTATGAAGGCAACTGTGTATTTTTTTTTGCACAGGCATCACCACGTTATCAAGGCCAAGAGGCCACTCAAGGATAAGGATTAAAGAGTGTACAGTAGAAATTGGAAAATATAGTAATCATTAGTAATGAAAATTCGGTAAATTTGTTAACTTATATGGAACGGCTCATCAAGAACGTATTTACGTTAGACTTGAAGACAACCATATTGTACTCAGCCGGAAAGCAGGAAAACGGAAGACAATTGCACAGGCGTGCAGTTCTAAGAAAGATGCTTTGTTCATGGAATCTACGTTTAGGTTTAGGCACAGATAAAGAGTGGGGGGAATTATTATCAGCTAGACGAGTTTTTCTTGTAAAAGTTTGGCGAGGGGGGACAATAGACTGAAGCTCAGTTGAACACCTGCCATGAAAATACATCAGAGACAAGCTCGCAACATCTCTTCTGTGAGATAAAGGTTGCAGGGAAGAGAAAATGACTTCTCCTACGAGGCTACGAAGTCTATTTTGAACTCTATCAAGGCAGGACAAGTTCTTTCTAGCAGCTCCTGCCAAGATGTGGCAACAGTATTCCATCCTTGGACTACCTGGCTCTTATATAGATAGAGAATTGCATCAGCAGTGAGATATCTACTGGATCGATAGAGAGATCCCACCATTTTTCCAGTGGCCCTGGCAACAGATTTGATGTACGTGTTCCATTTAAGATCAGGAGTAATGGTGAAGCCCAGAAGCTTGTCAAAACTTGAGGCCTCCTGAAGACGAGAGCCATTCATTTCAATTGATGCCAGATGTGGATCAGAATGTTGATGATGTAAAGAGAGAAACTTGGTTTTAGATGCATTAAAAGTAACCAGCCACTCCTTTCCTCATTGTACCACGTGATCAAGATCAGAGGAGAGATAATCAGAGAGAAGTTGGCCGTTTACTGCGTCAGCGTAAATGTCTACAAATTATGTAAGGATGTGATTTGGAAGATCATTAATGTAGATCAGGAAAAGAGTTGGGCCCAGGATGGACCCCTGAGGGACACCGGCATTAATACTGTGAGCTTCTGATTTTTGCCCCTCAACTACTACTCTTATAGAAAGAAATGATTTAATAATTGAGATAGCACCCAATTTTTTGTTTAAAATTTCTTCTTTAAAATTCACGATGTAATAAGATTCAAATGGGCGCAAATTACATCTTTCAGATTTACTTGGTTTATATTTTCTACCCTTATCTACTATTGACCATTTCACTTCAAATTCTTTATCATATTTACATAGTTCCCCAATCCAATCTCCTAATACAATATATATATATAAAGTCGATTTATGTGTGTCTGTCTGTGTGTACGTATTAAATCGATAAATTGCTGAAACAACCTTTAACTTGGTGCTTGTATCACTAAGTGAAAGTCTCTTATAGAATACTGAGATAAGCTGCCCCACTAAAACTCTTAAGCTACTGGTCACATAGCACTGAAATTAAAAGAAAATAGCAATCATACAACAAGAATGGTTTATAACGAGTAAAATCTTTATTTGGATGGAGGAATAACGCGAGCAAACATATATCGGCAATATATATATATATATATATATATATATATATATATATATATATACATGTATATATGTATGTATATATATATACATCTGGCATCAATTGGGATGGATGGCTCTCGTCTGGGAGAGGCCCCGTGTTTTGACAAGCTTCTGGGTTTGACCTTTACTCCTGATCTGAAATGGAACACGTACATCAAGTCTGTTGCCAAGGTCGCTGGAAAGATGGTGGGATCCTTCTACCGCTCCAGAAGATATCTCACTACTGATGCAATTCTCTATCTATATAAAAGCCAAGTACGTCCAAGGATGGAATACTGTTGCCATATCTGGGCAGGAGCTGCTAAAAACAGCCCATCCTGCCTTGACAGCGTACAAAATAGACTTCGTGGCTTGGTGGGGGATGCCCTTTTCTCTACCCTGCAACCTCTCTCCCACAGAAAAGACGTTTCAAGCCTATCCTTGTTTTATCGTTATTTCCATGGCAGGTGCTCATCTGAACTCCAATCTCTGGTCCTCCCTCGCCAACCTTTCATGAAAAACACCCATCTAGCTGAATCCACTGTGAAAAATTTCCCCCACTCTTTATCTGTGCCTAAATCAAAACATGGATTCCATGAACAAAGCTTCTTTCTTAGAACTGCACGCCTGTGTAACTCTGTTCCGTCTGCCTGCTTCCCACCTGACTACAACTTGGATGTGTTCAAGTCCAACGTTAACACATTCCTAATGAACCGCCCCCTTAAGTAAACACTTCATCAAATCTCCACACTAATGTAATGTACTTGCAATAACCCTTATCCCTGAGTGGCTTCCGGGCCTTGATAAGTGGTGACCACTGTGTAAAAAAAAAAGTTAAATGCAAACTGCTCATTTCAACTCACGAAAATATTATTACTTCTTTTTGTGCTTACCCAAATTCAATTCAGTAAGAGACGTGGCTGAAGCGCTAAATATTTTGATTTCAATTCTAGCTAATGGCACACATTTTTTTAACTTTTGAAATCTCTACTATATATTAAGTACAATGTCATACGAAATTGGTTCTGTAATAATAAATAAGAAATATGCATGAATTAAAATATATTTAACCGTATTTTATGACCCGGCATATATGTATATATATATAACGAAGTTTGTGTGTGTGAGTAAACGAATTCCCTATGGACTCCGAAACGGCTGGTTCCATTTGTTTAAATTTCACACAAATGCATTTTTCTGTGTTTGGGAGGTTTCTTAGATAGATTTTGTCTCGAAATGCCTCAAATAAGTATCGAAAATCGAAAAACCTAATTAAAGAAGGAATAGTCTGATTTTAATCAAAGTTAATACCCTTATACAGCCTAATATCATGGATGCATTTTAAAAGTTTTATAACTGCTATCATGTATCAATTACCAAGAGTACTCAACCTGCAAAATGGATGCTTATACGGCCTTTCATAGACAGAGTGTTATATATATATATATATATATATATATATATATATATATATATATATAAAGTAAACAGATTAATGATAGGGAAAGACGAAGAAAAGATATATATATATATATATATATATATATATATATATATATATATATATATATATATATATGAAAAGAATAAACGATCAATAATTCTAAACTAAAATGTTTCTAAAGTTTCTCCTTCATCTCCCCTTGTCACTTATTCCCTCTTCATTTTCTTTCTTTCTTCCTCTCTCTCTCTCTCTCTCTATATATATATATATATATATATATATATGTACATGTATATATATATCTTTTCTTCGTCTTTCCCTATCATTACTCTGTTTACTTTTTTATTTATTTATCCTGTCTGCCACTAACTCTAATGATGACCAATGAACTTGATAAATTACCAACGCCTGGCTCAACGAGACTTGAGTCTGTCTCAATTATCATTGATCCAAGTTGAAGTCATCACACAGAAAAGAGTCTCAAGCTGCTCCCGTCTTCATGTCCCCGGCGATCACTTCATCATGCTCTGATTGGAGCGTCGACTTCATAGAAATTGAAACTAAATTAGTCTACCCGATTCCTCTTGCTTTAATCTGCTATGTTAAGCGAAGAGCATTGTCGTTATCGCTTTGCAGAATAGTGGGCGATAGTTCGGTGAAACGAAGACATTGGTGTTCATTTTTGTCCTCGTAAACACGTCGATTCAAAAATATGATAGAAATAAGAAATCTCCATCTCTATCTTTACTATTATATAAAAGTCACTTTGTGTGTGTGTGTGTGTGTGTGTGTGTGTGAGAGAGAGAGAGAGAGAAAGAGAAAGGAGCTCTCTCTCTGTTCAGAAACGGCTGAGCCTGTCTTTTGCAAATTTCACACAAAGCTAATTTATATAGTGAGTTCAGTGGTATGAGATTATCCCAGGGTGATCAGAAAAATGCGGGAAAGTGGACAGGAATGATAGCTGGTAACGTGGTGTAGGTGAAGGATATAGGTAGGTGTCACGTTTGGGATGCAACTGCCATTAATTTGATTATTGCAAGGTTGAGATTAAAATGTAAATTGTTGACATTTGTTTTGATTTCATGTTGAAGTTTCAAGAATGCATCAAAAACAATTGCAGATGGACATCACTGATTGAGAGGGGAGAAGGGGGGAGAGGAGAAGGGGGAGGCCTCAGACGATCAGACCGTGTGGATGTCCCACTTTTTGCTCCTCCAGGATTTGGAGAGTTGATTGTTACTATAAATATCAACATTCTGCATTTTAAGGTTTAAAAAAAACATTTGTTGTTTTCGATTTCTTAATTTCTGCTGCAATACTTTTCCATTGGGGGATCAAGCAAAGAAGAGGATTACGTTACACGAGTAGTAATGCCTGAAGTGCCCTTTTTCTAATGTTTAATCTTTAAAGAAGGAGAGACTTTTGCAAAGATAACCTGAAATTCCTGAACTTAGCTAAAATCGGTTTGCAATTGTGTTATCATCCAAGAACCAAATGCTAACAAACTGAACTATAAGTTTGTCACAAATCGGTCTCCTCTAATTTCTCCAACTTCAAACTTTCACCTACTGCTACCAAATCAGGCTTTCTGAAGATACTGGCTTCCTGACCTAAAGTGCACCAAACATTGAGGTTATTGCTTTCTTTCATCCCTTTTGCAAAACTCAATCATGTTCTGCAAAGTCAAAAACAAATCAACAGATTTTTTTGTGTTTGTTTATTTATTTGCGGACTGTTATCCTTATCTGCATAGTTGTTGTTGTTTCACCGCATTTTGGCCAACTCATCCTCTGGCCTTCTTCAGATGATTAACCATGACAAGACAGGAATGCTGAATTTCGTAAGTGTATCGACATTTACTCGAATATGATGATGCTAATGAAAAAAGGAAAACATGTTCGCCTATTTTATTCAGCAAATTATTCCCCCCACAGCCACACCCATTAAACATGTACAGCAAACATTCGTCTAGCTACAACCACTGTCAACAATTTCCCTTACTCTTTATATGTACATAAAAGTAAACGAAAATTCTTTGAGCAGAATTTCTTTCCTAGAACTGCTCAACTATGTAATTCTATACCGTAAGGTTGTTTCCCAGCTAACAACAACATGGTTGTTTTCAAGTCCAACGTAAACAAATTCTTGTTGTGACGTCCTCTGAAAACTTGCCCATATATCTATTTACTTAATTAAAGATGACTCAAAACTTACCTCCAGTTTTACCTGTACTGTATTGCACTTACATCTTAATACTTCTGTGATCTAAAATATACAGAGATTGGGCACAATTCGTACTTCAGTTCTTGATACCTACTCATACTGTAACGTTATCCTATACCTAAGCTAACATATAAATAAAATAAAATAAAAAATATAAAGGAAACGTCTTAAACCACATTAACACCTTTCTAACAAGCCGTCTTTCAAACTTAGTTGCTTACACTGCATGAGCTTTACTTACCCCCCTGTATCCAGTAACAATGAAATAGCAATGCCCTAAATCACTTTGAGGGGTGTAACTATTCAGCAGATATATAACCTCTACAAACTAACCTAGTAACATTAACTAACCACGCGGGGTCGCAGAAATACCTGGATTAGGACCCAGGCGTGGAGCAAACCCTCTCAGTGCTGATGGACCCAGTAGATCTTCCCAGATCATCCGTCTAGGAGAATGAAAAACTCTGAAACTAAACCAAAGAGGAGGGAGACCTCTTCAGTTTTGGATGATAACCTTCCTAGAGATGGTGACTCAAACAAATTACCGGTTTGCAAACCTAACCTGCTTAAGGAGTCTGTCTATCGCCCAGCTTCCATACTCCTTCTTTGCCTATTAGTCAGGCGCAAAGACGCTATCACAGTGATTCGACAAAAACACTCAGTGGTAGATCTTGTTTCTTGTCTAGGGCAATGAACGACGTTGTATTTTCCCACTCCCGACACATCCCATCCCTCAAAACTGGGCACTTAGGGGTGCTTGAGTACCACATATGTCTGTGCAATTAGACTGGGTTTACCTTCTTCTGATGGGTTAAGAGTACGGATTGACAGTTCCTGGCTGCTGTTTCCGACTGGTAGTACAGGAACCCTAACTCTTTGGTAGCGCTTAGAGCCAGCTAGTGATATATAAAACCACTGTGGTGGATATAAAATATGTGGACAGTGAATAAACAAACACGATTCTAAATAATAAGCATTTTGTCATGCCTTAACAGAGTACTAAATTGACTTCGAAATCTAGTGGAGGACGATCTCTATTATTAACTACAACCCCTTTCTCACATTAGAGTTGTTGCTAGTCTCTCTCTCTCTCTCCTCTTCCTCCTCCATTCCTATTTTCATGGAAGCTGCTCGACTAAGCTTCAACCTATGATTCACCCTTGTAAGACATTTGCAGCGAGAACTCGTTTCTTTAGATGTCTAATGCCAGGCAGAATTTCCATAGACAGTTGTTTTGTAAGAGTGCATCGTATGTGGAGAACGTTACAGCAGGACTAGTTACCTGTTGAATACAACTTTGGCGTTTTTTTAAATCTAATTATAACAAACCATTATCAAAATACTACTTCATAAGTAAGAATCAATATGCAGCATTTATTAATGTTACTCCAAAAGAGTTTCTCGCGTTTCGGTGGTAAATCATTAACCTTTATCCTCAGGTGACTCTTGGTCTTGATAAAAACTTCATTAGTTATATAACAATCTATGATGTGATAATAAGTAGGTTATCCCAACCAATGCCAGCGAATTGTATTTGTGATCGAGATTTCGTCGCATCTATATTTCAAGACTGTGTTGTTTTGGTGGGTTGTAATTTAGAAAATCCGAGAGATAAATTATTAGAAGAAAAAAAAACGTGTTTTGTTTTAAAAACTGAATATGTAAAAACAGAAATAGATTTTGATATGTACTCTAAACTTATCGGAAAAAAAAGCAGAGAGGCTTAGTTGATTTCGACAAACAAATATGCCCTCTACTTTGCTCTTCCTCCTCTCCCGTCAGTCTTCGTTAGGGAGCCTTACTTAACATAGAAATATAAGAAAATAACCCTGTAAGTCTTAGACGATTGACTGCCGAAGGAATAATCCAAGTGCATTGTTTTTTATATATAATAAGGAGATGTAGTTTGCTTGGGGCATGCTTTATACTATCTATATAGAGAAGTCACAGAGGGCTATTGCAATGCAAGAAATAGAATTTTATCAGTGTTAAAATAGGGAGCGAAAACAAAGTAATTTTATTTTACCTTCTCTATAATAAATCTTACTTGCCTAGTCATAACCTCTATTCAGTGATCTAATGTATGTGACATGTCCCATAATATATTTTGAGGTACCTTTAACGTGTGCGTCGCCCCAGTTCCGGACATGAATATGAAATGGACAGCACGTACATTTAAATTTTTCTTCTCCAAGGAATTACCTCCTCCTTCATAACAACAAAATGAAGAAAAAAATACGGACTGAATATAAAACCCCGATGAGGCTCATTTTTTAGCGAAATATTGGAATGAAACACCAACAAAGTAAATAAAAATGATTTTATCATTTAATGACATTTAAAGTTTTCTAATCTATCTTTAAATTCTATTCAAAATAAATGCCTTCTAAAAGTGCGTAACTACTTTTCACTTCATATTCATGCTCGGAACTGGGGGGGGGGACGCACACGTTAAATAACTGGACAGCATCTACATTTAAATTTTTCTTCTCCAAGAGAATTGTAAGATTGTCAACATCATGTAAAGTGTGTGTGTGTGTGTGTGTGTGTGTGTGTGTGTGTGTGTGTGTGTAACGTTGCTTTTTGGTACGGTAACATGATAAGAATCGGGCGGGTAAAAATATGGTCAGAATGGAGAATTCCCGTGTGATATTAAAACTAAGCAGAGTAAAATTTTCAAGTTGCAAGATGAGTAACAGCTACGCGTTCCGATAGTGATGTCACGGTTAAAGGAAACCACTGAGCTGACGTGGCGTGTGGGAAAGAGAATCTCTTCTCTTTCGACGTAGAGAGAGACCGAAAGAGAGAGAGAGGGGGAGAGAAAGAAAGGTTGAAGGGGGTGATAGCTGCTGTTTCTCCTTCACTTCTTACGTGTGTTTCATGTGTATACATGCATACTTCGAAGTAAAATTAAAACTTCAAAGAGATATTTAAAACTTAATTTTATTTGTCGATGTTTCTATATGAATAACGTAAGAAGAAGAAGAAGAAGAAGAAGAAGAAGAAGAAGAAGAAGAAGAAGAAGAAGAAGAAGAAGAAGAAGAAGGGTTGCGGGGTAGAGAGGACGGGAACATCATCACTGCGATTACAGAAATTCGACCAGTTGATTTTTCCGACAAACAAGGCGTGTACCGTAGCTACTCTATGGTACACAATGGTGTTTGATTAGGCACTATTATTATTAAATAAAACGGTTAAATTATCTACGTGGCTGGGAACATTTTTAAAAAATCTTCAAAGATAAAAAAAAATGTGATCCATATATTTCTGTTTCCAGACCCATGGTTAAATTAACCGTTTCGTAAAATTATTGTATTGTGCGCAAACAAATGCCCACGAAAAAGTCATTTTAAATATTCGTTCGATAGTCTCTCTCTCTCTCTCTCTCTCTCTCTCTCTCTCTCTCTCTCTCTCTCTCTCTCTCTCTCTCTCTCTCTCTCTCTCATACACACACACACTCACTCACTATATATAAATATAATTACACACACAAACACACACACACACACAAACACACACACACACACATATATATATATGATTACTTCATTCAATCGTATAAATTAATAAACGAAAGTATTTTATCCGTAAACTTTAAGTATTTACTTCAACATTGCTCAATACATAGGTAGATATAGGTAGTAAGTTATAAAAATATATATGGCAATTAAGCCATATGTATTTTTATAGCTTACTATAAATATATATATATCTCTATATATATATAGTAAGTTATAAAAATATATATGGCAATTAAGCCATATGTATTTTATATATATATATATATATATATATATATATATATATATATATAGTGATTGACGATTATGGGTTTTTTTTAAAGCATGAAAACGGTGTTTTTGTATTTAATATTTTATTAATTATATTTCAAGCAGACCTCCGCTCTTGGTCACAGAACAAGAGTCTAAAGAGCAGAGTATATTTTAATGTATTAGTAAATTCATTAATACAATTAAAATAAAAGAAAAGAAAACAGTGCTCGTTGTAATGTAGATATATAATAAGCTCGATAGGCATATATGTCCTAGAGCTATTTTAATATTGAGTAAGATGATTGATAATTTATAATTACAATTAAAAATTAAAAATCGGTTTCATAAGGAAGAACAAACAAAATCAATAAATTGTACGATCGTTTCTGAAACAATGTTTTTATTGAGATAGACAATAACTCTTGGACAATAATTTCATCATATAGTTTTTTAAAACAAAGTCTCCTAATCAGCAAAAATATTGTGTGTGTGTTTTTAATTTAGGATATATATGCCTATCGAGCTTATTATATATCTACATTACAACGAGCACTGTTTTCTTTTATTTTTATTGTATTAATGAATTTACTAATGCATTAAAATATACTCTGCTCTTTAGACTGTTGTACTAATCCCCTTAAAATTAATAACTCCCTATAACCGGTTGAGTTTTTCTACGCAATTGTAGATATGTTTTATAAGGAGGACTTACAATTATCAACTAAATGTATCCCCATACCTTCTAAAGTCACCTTTATAACTAACTTAATTGGAAGTCTGAAAGGAATTTGAGATGGAAAGCTTACCACTTCGATAAACACCAAAATGAGACTAATGAACCTGAAGAAATGGAAAATACCAACCTCCGAGAAGATGAAGAAAAAAGAATAGCGGCCAAGTACTACAAACCAAAAGCTATAAACCCCCCCCCAAAAAAAAACAAGGGCACTGAACATTTTGAAAATGACTTGCTTAACATAATTAGAAATATTAAATTTAAAAATATCAAAAATATTTCTCACCAATCCTTAAAAAGATAAATAAATTTTCGAAATCAAATTTAAAAAGCCACCAATATAAACTGATAGTCCCGGCAGATAAAACTAGAAATTTTTATAATATGGATTATTTTACGATATAAAAATTTAATATATAAGGAACTTAATAAAAACTATAAAACAACAAATAAGTCAGCATTAAATATAATAAATGCGGAAGCAAAAAATATTTTAACTAAACTTAAAATAGATAAATTCACGGAAATAACAGTACCGGGCACAGGGATTTTCTTTAAATGATTACAAGCAGGACTTTAATATAATCCTACAATTAGACTCATCTGCCCCTCAAAATCAGATATAGGATTAGTTAGTAAAAATATCCTAGATAGAATTATCCCTAAATTAAACCCATAATAAAATACACACTATGGCAATCTTCCACCCAGGTAATTGATTAGTTTTCGAACATCCAAAATAAAAATAATCTTACATTTCTTTCTTTTGACATCGAATCCTATTACCAATCGATATCACCAATCCTATTAAATAAGTCCCTCTTAATGGCACGAAAAATAACTGATACAACACCACACGAAATTAATATAATACTGTTAGCGATAAAATTTTTAATAACCTTTGACAACAAATATTGGACCAGAAACAATACCCCTGACCATTTTAACGTTTTAAGGGACTCGGCAGACTCAGCTCAGGTCACTTATCTGGTTGGCCTTTTCCTTTTAGATGAAATTCATAATATACTTCATGATCAATTCAAATTGGAGGGGGGCCAACAGAGATGATGCACTTTTCGTAACAAACTCCACAAATAAGCATTACGACAAAGCAATTACATAATCCTTACATAAATTCTTATATAAATTCTTTAAATTCTTACATAAATTTTTAAAAAATTATGGACTTACTATAAAAATCGACCCTAATAAAAAATAGTTTATTGCTTAGACGTAAATCAAATCAATATGTACTATATGTTCATAATGAATCAAACCACCCTAAGTTAATATTGAAATTAATAGTTCCCAATGTCTCTTTAAGAATTTCTAAACCATCTTCTAACAAATTTATATTTAACAAAAACACAAAATATTACAATGAGGTCCTTAAAAACTCATGATAAAAATCACAAATCAAATACCTAAATAAAAATGATAAAAACAGAAACTGCATTGAAAACTATAATAATTGCAATAAACCTACTAAAACATAATAACCTATAATATGGCATCCCGTATACGAATGGCAAAATAATCGAAATACAATACAAACCCAAATTAAATCGCAAGCATTAACCACTAACACAAATAAACCACAAACCAAAATCCGTAGGCGTAAAAACAGACATAGGTAAATCCTGTGGTTCAACCCTCCATATTCTAAAAATCTTGAGACAAAAATAGCCAGGGAATTCTTTAAAATATTGCAAAAAAAAAAACTTTAAAGCTCCTCATAGATACAATAAAATCTTCAATAAGAACACGGTCAAAGTGTCTTACTCAACTATGCCAAACCTTCATCAAAAGATAATTAGTTCTAGCAATAAAAAATTAGTAAGATACAAAATGCAAATATAGAAACTATAGCAGGCTGTAACTGTAGAAGAAAAAATAAATGTCCTCTACAAGGTAGCTGAAAAATAAAAAAAAATGTGACTTATAGCTGCACAGTGTCACAAACTCCAAATATAAATTATGTTAATAGCAACCATACACCCCCCCTTTTAACATTCTAACTCTAACACACAGTAACAACACCCCCATTAACCGATCTACCAATCAAATACAACCAAACCCATTACATACCAATACCACTCCTAATCTATCTGACAACAAATATATTAAACAAAATGTAATCTACTTCGGTTCCACATCTGGACTTATTAAACATAGGATCTCAACGCATAAGCACTCCTTTAAAAATCCTTCCTTGAGAAACCAGGCTGCTTTATCTAAACATACACAATGATAGAAATATTCCCTTCAATTTTAAATGATAAATAATAGGATCATATAAAGCATATATGCCGGGGACAGATTCTGTGCACTTTGTAGATATGAAGCCCTTAAGATTTTAAAATATAATAAAAATAAAACCATTCTCTTAAATTTAAAAGACGAAATTTTTTCAGGATGCATTCATAAACATTGGTTAAGAGTCGACAAATTTAAGCCACCATAAATCATAAAATGTTCTTATTACTAATCTATCTTAAAATTTATAATTTATAAATTAATAACTATTATTATTATAGTTTTTATTATTATTATTATTATTATTATTATCTCATCTGATATGTTTACCACTATTTTCTAGTTTATTTTATTATCTATTTCACTTTGAATTTATATGTTACTATTTTTATTAATGTAAGTTCTATAAATATTATAATTACTATTAAAAATATTATTTTTATTTAATTACTTCCAATAAGATTCATTTATTATATTTTTAAAAAATCCAACTTATAACTAATTAGTGTTTATCTCCCTTTGAACAGTAAAATTCTATTTGAATATAGTTATCTCCCTTTGTATTTAAGTTGATTTCAAATTTAGCGTTACTAACGATGTCAAACTAGAAATATTATTCCATTGGCGTTTCCTTTTAAAGTTTGTATATATCAACATTTTCAAGCATTCATAAACCACTTTACCATCCCAATGAATGCATTGACGATGATAGTTATGACTTTTAGAAGGCGAACCATTAAAAGTCTATATTTTTTATTAGAAATATGAAAATATCCTCTCTAAAACCTTACCTTTCAACGCCATTTTATTTTATTTTATTTTTATTTTTAATTTTATTTTAATTTTATCTTATTTTGTTTATCAACATCACAAAATTAACTATTTTCCTTTATATTTTAACTATTTTCCAGATAAATCTGACTTACTTTTAAAAAAATGCTTGGTTTATTTTTGGTGTCTTTAAAAAACACCCAATATTTTTGCTGATGAGGAGACTTTGTTTCAAAAAACTATATGATAAAATTATTGTCCAAGATTTATCGTCTATCTAAATAAAAACATCGTTTCCGAAACGATCGTACAATTTATTGATTTTATTTTTTTCTTCCTTATGAAACCGATTTTTAATGTTTAATGTTAATTATAAATTATCAATCATCTTACTCAATATATATATATATATATATATATATATATATATATATATATATATATATACTGTTCTAACAAACAGGATGATGCAAGCAGCTAATTGGTAGCCATTTTCACTTGACAAATGAGACTCAACTTTCATTTTACTTAAAGGAACTTAAATAATGCTCGAAGTAAACCGCAGACTTGGTTGGGCATTATTCATTATAAAAAATTTAGTAATTACACAACTAACCGGACAACTGGAAAACAATTTCAATAAATTCACTGGCAGCTATGGCCAGTTAACTAAGTGTATATATTTTTTTGTTTTTTTTACATGGAGGTCTCCACTTATCAAGGCCCGGAAGCCACTCGGGAATGAGGGTTATTGCGTGTACAGTAATCAATGAGATAGTATCGTTGTAAGGGTGTCTTACTTAAGAGAACGGTTTGTCAGGAATTTGTTTATGTTGGACTTGAAGACATCCAAGTGGTAGTCAGGTGGGAAACAGTCAAACGGAAGAGAGTTCCACTGGCGTGCACTTCTAAGAAAGAAGCTCTGCTCATAGAATCTAAGTTTGGATTTGGGCACAGATAAAGAGTGGGGAAAATTAATGACAGTAGTTTCAGCTAGACGGGTGTTTATCGTGAAAGATTGGCGAGAGGGGGACCCGAGATTGGAGCTTAGACGAGCACTTGCCATGGAAATAACGATAAAACAAAGACGGGCTGGCAACGTCTCTTCGGTGGGAGAGAGGTTGCAGGGAAGAGAAAAGTGCATCACTCAGTAAGCTACGAAATCTATTTTGTACTCTGTCAAGGCAGGATAGGCTGCTTTTAGCAGCTCCTGCCCAGATGTGGCAGCAGTACTCCATCCTTGGACATACTTGGCTTTTATACAGATAGAGAATTGCATCAGGGGTGACATATTTTCTGGAGTGGTAGAAGGATCCTACCATTTTCCCAGCGTCCTTGGCAACAGACTTGATGTACGTGTTCCATTTCAGATCAGGAGTAAAGGTCAAACCCAGAAGCTTGTCAAAACACGGAGCCTCCCCAAGACGAGAGCCATCCATTTCAATTGATGCCAGATGGGGATCAGAACGTTGATGATGTAAAGATAGAAGCTTGGTTTTAGATGTATTAAAAGTAACCAGCCACCTCTTCCCCAATGTAACACGAGATCAACGTCAGAGGAGAGAGAATCAGAGAGAACTTTGTCCTTTACGGCCTTTGGTTTGTTGCTATAGATGGTCGTGCCATCAGCATAGATGTCAACAAATGATTTAATATATATTTTGGGAAATCATTGATGTTGATCAGGAAGAGAGTTGGGCCCAGGATGGACCATTGAGGGACTCCAGCATTAATACTGTGGGCCTCTGATTCTTGCCCATCAACCATGAAACTTATGAACCTATGATTTAATAATTGGATAAACATTTCCAGTTATACCGTAGCTGGAAATCTTGTGAAGTATGTTCTTATGCCATACCTTATCGAAGGGCTTTGATATGTCAAGAGCAATTTCCCTGGAAAGGAAGCCTTTGTGAAGAGATTCACTAATCCTATGTGATATAACCGTTAGCACATCTGCCGTAGATCTTGCGGAGCGGAAACCATATTGCATGTCACTAAGAATGTTATTTCTACTGAGGTAGCTGACTACTTCTTTATTTTATATGGAGTCCAACAACTTACTGATGACACAGGAAGCTTATTGGTTTGTACTTAGAGGGAGATGACTTTTCGCCTGAATTCTTAAATACAGGGCATACTGATTAGGTATTCCAGGGTGTTGGAAAACACTACTCCTTAAGGCAACGCTTAAACAGTTTTGTAAGTATGTGGGCAAGTTCTGGTTGAAGCTTTTTCAGCACTATAACTGGAATGCCGTCTGGGCCAGTTGCTTTACTGCAATCAAGGTTCTTGATTAGCTTGGCGACTTCACGCACAGATATTTGTATGCTGCATAGCGTGTTGTCTGTTATAGGACGAAATACGGGGAGTTGATGGCCTTCGTCGCTTAGGGTAGAATTAGCTGCAAAGTTCTTGGCAAATAGTCTGGCTTTGACTGATGCTGATAAGATGACCTCAGGTCTATTGATGATGGTTGGGATAGAACGCACACTTCTGTTCAGGATCCTGTTTGCTATTTGCCAAAACTGGTGGGAAGCAAGCCGCTGATCAGCTACTTTGGATTTAACGAATTAATTATCTTGTTTTTTTTTATTACTCTTTTACAGTGGTTGATGGCGGTCCATAAAGCAGCTTTAGTCTCAGTACATCTATTACGTTGGTAGCTATGGAAAAAGCTATTTCTGTGCGCGATGGCAGCAGTACATTCTGAAGAGAACCATGGCTGGCTGTTAGGTTTTTCTTGGAATTTTTTGGATGGTATGAATCGGTCTATGCCTACAATTAACCATTCGGTCAGGTCTGATACTATAGAGGACACATCCTTTTTAAACATGGAATGCAGAGGTAGATCAGATATGAATATACGGAAGCTATCCCAGTCAGCCATAGAGTATCGATATACAGTACGGTGGAGAGGAACGTCTGAAGACTTATTACATTTCATTTTTATCTTAACTGATACAACGGAGTGATCGGGGTATCCCAGAGGAGAGAGAACGGAACATGAAAATAGCTCAGGGGAAGTTGTGAGAAAAAATATAGAAGGCTTGATTACTGATCGGTAGTATCGGGCACCCGAGTAGGTTCGTGAACAATCTGAGTGAAGTCATAGGCAGTGGCAAAATCATGACAGAACCTCCCCTCGTCATCGGTTTTATTTGAGTGGGTCAGCCATTCCACATTATGGACATTGAAGTCACCACAAATGTGAATGTTAGCCGAAGGATGAGCAGACAGTATGTGGTCAATTTTCTTAGATATACTCTTGAAGATAGTTACCCCACTGTTGTGTGGGCGATAGAGGACAAATATAAATTCAGTGGTG
The DNA here is from genome assembly GCF_053919585.1 of Euprymna scolopes. Taxonomy (NCBI): domain Eukaryota; kingdom Metazoa; phylum Mollusca; class Cephalopoda; order Sepiida; family Sepiolidae; genus Euprymna; species Euprymna scolopes. The sequence continues at coordinate 103,957,282 of NC_136482.1, read as the reverse complement.
TAAGCTAGTGCAACCCGGAAGCACATATAAGGTAAATTAGGGTCTTCTCTGGTGGTGTAAGAGAAATACAAACAATTGCACTCAAACGGAACGGTTAGAATCATAAAAAGATCTCTCGGTTGGCGCGACTAAAATAGTAGATGAATGCCTGGCATCCGGTGTTATGCCCGATCCCTGGCTAGAACAAAATGATTAAAAAATTAAAACAAAGAATGTAATAATATTTTTAAACAAACTTTTTATTAATAATATTACAGAGGATCAGATCAAATCATAGTACCATGAGTGTCAAGCCTGGGGCGAACTCAGATCGAACATAGTGAGATCTATATATATATATATATATATATATATATATATATATATATATATATATATATATATATATATATATATATTATGTGTATATATATATATATATATATATATATATATATATATGTATATATATTATGTGTATATATATATATATATATATATATATATATATATTTATATGAAATAAAATGGAGGTGGAAGGACCTGGATACTCAACGTTTCGCCCGATTTATGCGGGCTTCTTCAAGAGGGATGGTCATTCAATATATATCAATGACCATCCCTCTTGAAGAAGCCCGCATAAATCGGGCGAAACGTTGAGTATCCAGGTCCTTCCACCTCCATTTTATTTCATATCGTCGGATTTAATCCAGCTCAACAATCATATATATATGTATGTATATATATATATATATATATATATATATATATATATATATATATATATAAAAACTGCTATATGTTTGTTCTACTTACCTCGGTAATTTTTTCAGCGTCCTGGACGTCTCCTTGTCACTGGAATCAATCAGTACTGACCCAGGAGAGGTGTAATCTGAGATTGCGTAATCCTTGTTTCATAATTACATACAAACGGTGTTCATTGTCTTTTGATTCTGAGCAGAGGCCATGACGATATGATGACTAAAGGGTCACCTGACCCAGGGCAGATGAAATTAATTCCCTGAACAGCAGAGTTTAGCATTAGTCTTTAACCTTGTGTTGATCTTTAACTCGATAAATCGTCTTACACAATAGTAAAAATATACGGAATATTGGTTTCTTTTTTTTTTTTGGAACCAGAATATCATTTAATTCATATTTTATTTTTCATTGTACACTAATTATTTTAGATTTTAGTTATATTTTCAAAATAAGATGTCCGTTCTCAAGGAAAATATTTTTGTTTATTTTGCATGTTCCATAATGAGATCGGTTGACCTTAAACAAAATATGTTGCGTTGTTGTAAGCAAGGATCAGGTGGTACGATTCTTGTTTATAACAGAAAATTGGCAAAAACGAAAGTAAAAATTGTCTAATCAAAAGCAACAAAACTAATGCCGAAATAATGGAAAGCTTTTAGTCGCCATCTTGAATGTGGCCATGTCGTGTCAGTCGATGGAACATTCTCGATCATTAAACGTTTTTTTTCCCTGAATAGAGTCAGTTAATCATTAGATTGTATTATTGCGTTCTTTTTTTTTATTATTGTGCACATTTATGACAGTCTTCAGAAATTGCCGAACGAAACATCATGAATAAATAGTCGAAAATATAAAGAATTTGAAGAATAAAAACTTTTTCCAAAACTACTGAATTCGGCATTAAATAACCGAAATGTGTTGATATCCTATTAAACAAAACAGGCAAACCAAACATCATGAATCAATATTTGAATAAATAAAGAACGCGAAGCATAACTTTTTTTTTTTTCAAAATTATTACATTCGACATAAAACAACGCGATTATGGTTCATATCCTTTTAAAACAACACAACTCAACCAAATACTATAGATAAAGATTAGGAGATATAAACAACTTGAAACTTAAAAATTTTATTATAAAACTGCTAGATTCGACATTATTCGTTATGCCTTAAAGGCATAACGACCCAGTCAATGTTCGTTATGTCTTTAAGGCAAAACATCTAAACCAAAACATCACGAATAAATATTTGAAGATATAAAGAACCTAAAGCTTAAAAGCTTCTTTTCTAAATTACTCGGTTAAATTACTCGAAAAACTTGAAGCGTACAAACATTTTCCAAAATTACTTAATTCAGTATTAAATAAACCGAAAAAGGAGTAAAAGAAAGAAAGAAAATAAGAACATCATGATTAAAAAAAATTAATTATAAAGAACTGGATTAGGCATTAAATAACGCGAAAAAATGTTGAAATGCTGTCAAATAAAACGACCAAGCTAAACTTCGTCAAACATCGCAGCGATAGCAGTATCAGAATTTTTGTAGGAATTTTTGACACCCCTAACACGAAACTGCGAATAAAATATAAAAATCTCGTAATTTCTCTGTTAAAAGTGGGTTATTTATTTTCTTTATGGATTATACTTCCAAAATAAACTATTACAGTTGTTTTAAAAGTAATAGAAATATTTTTTTTAAACAGTAATGAATTTTCCGAACTCAATATTTTTCAATTTTTAAACTTTAAAAATCTATCAAAATTTTTCTATTGATTCTATTTTTACGATATTTTCAGGGTCAATGTGAAATTTTATGTTCTTTCCAATAAACTGAATATAATATTTTAGACAAACGTTTTTTTTTAATTCACGCCCCCCCCATTTGTGTAAGTGTCACACATTTTCAAGTTTCTCTTAAAAAGTAAATAATTAATTTATGTTTAATAGTTTTATATATCACAAATTGAAGAGAAACGGTCTATAAATAATATATTCAAATTTAAAACAAAAAAAAATCCCTTTTTTAGAAATTTACCTGTAAAGTCCGAAGTTTAAAACCTTTTTTAAAAAAAGAAAACACATTGTTTTTTTTTTGTTTTTTTTTTTAATAACACCTTGGTCCTTGCTCCTTTAATTGAAAAAAAAATTAGGTCTTGAATTACATTTTTCGAGGAGTTATAAGCTTGGAAAGATGGGGTGGAATTATTCACTATTTTCACGAAATTTCTGACACTGCTATCGCAGCGATTGAAATATTTAGTTGATAGACTCATAAACAAGATGAAATAGCATTCCTAACCATGCTATATGCGATAGAGATGCTAATGTTTTCTCTGTTGCGATAAACTCATTAAAAGCAGAATTTGTAAATAATATTTTGATTTAACTTTGTTGTTTGTTTGTTTGTTTGTTTGAGGATTTTTTTTATTGGACTTTCTTTGTTATCCAGAATAACTACTTTATTCTGCGCGACATTTCAAATGACAGAACTCGCATTGCCATATTAGTCTGAATTTGAGTTCTAGGACACTAATTATTATCTTGCTCGAATATATGAGGCGAAAATTTACCTAGTGGAATTGTGTGTGTCTAATAATTGTTATAACTTTTATAGTTATCTTGATCGATTGTTCTTATTTAAGTTCGATTTTTTTTTTTAAAGTCGAACCTAGATAATAACAATAGAACTCCCATGTTTTTTTATACATGGTAGTCACCAATTATCAAGGCCCGGAAGCCACTCAGGAATGAGTGTTATTGCGTGTACAGTAATCAATGTGATAGTATCGTAGTAATCGTTAGTATTGACGATTTGATAAAGTGCCTTACTGTTCATCAGGAATTTATTTATGTTGGATTTGAAGACATCCAAGTTGTAGTCAGGTGGGAAACAGGCAAACGGAACAGAGTTCTACGGGCGTGCACTTCTAAGCAAGAAGCTTTGTTCATGGAATCTACGTTTTGATTTTGGCACAGATAAAGAGTGGGGAAAATTTTTTACAGTTGTTTCAGCTAGACGGGTGTTTATCGTGAAAGATTGGGGAGGGGGACCAGAGATTGGAGCTCAGACGGAGGTAATGATAAAACAAAGACAGGCTCGCAACGTCTCTTCTGTGCGAGAGAGGTTGCAGGGTAGAGAAAAGTGCATCCCCACTAAGCCACGAAGTCTATTTTGTACTCTGTCAAGGCAGGATAGGCTGCTTTTAGCAGCTCCTGCCCAGATGTGGCAGCGGTACTCCACTCTTGGACGTACTTGGCTTAAAGCATTGCATCAGCAGTGAGATATCTTCTGGAGCGGTAGAAGGATCCTACCATTTTTCCAGCGACCTTGGCAACAGACTTGATGTATGTGTTCCATTTCAGATCAGGAGTAAAGGTCAAACCCAGAAGCTTGTCAAAACATGGAGCCTCCCCAAGACGATAGCAATACATTTCAATTGATGCCAGATGGGGATCAGAACGTTGATGATGTAAAGATAGGAGATTGGTTTTAGATGCAGCCACCTCTTCCCCCACTGTACCATGAGCTCAAGATGAGAGAATCAGAGAGAACTTTGTCATTTACGGCCTTTGATGTGTCGCCATAGATGGTTGTGTCATCAGCATATATGTCAACGAATGATTTAAGTATGTGTTTAGGGAGATCATTGATGTAGATCAGGAAGAGAGTTGGGCCCAGGATGGACCTTTGAGGGACTCCAGCAGTAATACTGTGCCTCTGATTTCTGCCCATCAACCACTACTCTTATGAGACTATCAAAGAGAAATGATTTAGTGATTGAGAAAACATTTCCAGTCATACCGTAGCTGGAAATCTTGTGAGGTAGGCCTTTATGCCATACCTTATCGAAGGCCTTTTATATGTCAAGAGCAATTGCCCTAGAAAGGACGCCTTTGTCAAGAGATTCACTAATCCTATGAGATATAACCGTTAGCACATCTGCTGTAGATCTGGCAGAACGGAAACCATATCGCATGTCATTAAGAAGGTCATTTCTGCTGAGGTGGTTGACTACTTCTTTGTTTAATATGGATTCCAGCAACTTACTAATATGGGGAGTTGATGGCCTTCGTCGCATAGGGTAGAAGTAGCTGCAAAGTTCTTGGCAAATAGTTTGGCCTTGTCTGATGCTGACGAGATAACTTCAGGTCCATTGATGATGGTTGGGATAGGACGCTTCTGTTCAGGATCCTGCTTGCTATTTGCCAAAACTGGTGGGAACCAAGCCGCTGCTCAGCTACTTTGGATTTAACAGACTGAGCATATAGCTTTCTTGCCTTTTTTATTACTCTCTTACAGTGGTTGCTGGTAGTCTTGAAAACAGCCTTTGTCTCAGTATATCTATTATGTTGGTAGCTATGGAAAAAGTGATTTTTTTTACAAGGAAGTCACCACTTATCAAGACCCGGAAGCCACTCGGGGATAAGAGTTATTGTGTGTACAGCACGTTAGTGTTGGAGATTTGATAAAGTGTCTTTCTTAAGGAGGCGGTTCATCAGGTATTTGTTTACATTGGACTTGAAGACATCCAGGTTGTATTCAGGTGGGAAACAGTCAAACGGAACAGAGTTTCACTGGCGTGCACTTCTAAGAAAGAAGTTTTGTTCATGGAATCTACGTTTTGATTTATGTATAGATAAGGAGTGGGGAAAATTTTTGACAGTGGTTTCAGCTAAGCGGGTGTTTATCGTGAAAGATTGGCGAGGGGGAACCAGAGATTGGAGCTTTGACGAGCACCTGCCGAGGTAGTAACGATAAAACAAAGACAGGCTCGCAACATCTCTTCGGTGGGAGAGAGGTTGCAGGGAAGAGAAAAGGACATCACCCATTAGGCCACGAAGCCTATTTTGTACTCTGTCAAGGCAGGATAGGCTGTTTTTAGCAGCTCCTGCCCAGATAGGGCAGCAGTACTCCATCCTTGGACGTACTTGGCTTTAATACAGATAGAGAATTGCATCAGGGGTGAGATATCTTCCGGTGTGGTAGAAGGATCCTACCATTTTTCCGGCGACCTTGGCAACTGACTTGATGTACATGTTCCATTTCAGGTCAGGAGTAAAGGTCAAACCCAGAAGCTTGTCAAAACATGGAGCCTCACCAAGACAAGAGCCATCCATTTCAATTGATGCCAGATGGGGATCAGAGCGTTGATGATGTAAAGATAGGAGCTTGGTTTTAGATGTATTAAAAGTAACCAGCCACCTTCTCCCCCACTGTACTACTCGCTCAAGATCAGAGAAGAGAGAATCTGAGAGAACTTTGTCATTTACAGTCTTTGGTATGTTGCCATAGATTGTCGTACCATCAGCATAGATGTCAACGAATGATGTGTTTAGGGAGATAATTTATGTATATCAGGAAGAGAGTTGGGCCTAGGATGGACCACTGAGGTACTCCAGCATTAATACTGCAGGCCTCTGATTTTTGTCCATCGACCACTACTCTTGTGAGCCTATCAGAGAGAAATGATTAATGATAGAGAAAACATTTCCAGTGATACCGTAGCTGAAAATCTTGTGAAGTAAGCCCTTATGTCTTATGCCATACCTTACCGAAGGATTTTCTGTGTGCGATGACAGCAGCACATTCTGAGGAGAACCATGGCTGGTTGTTAGGTTTTTGTTGGAATTTTTTGGATAGTATGAATCGGTCTATGCCTTCAATTAACCATTCGGTCAGGTCTGATACTATAGAGGACACATCCTTTTTAAACATGGAATGCAGAGGTAGATCAGATATAAATGTACGGAAGCTATCCCAGTCAGCCATAGAGTATCGATATACAGTACGGTGGAGAGGTACATCTGAAGACTTATTACATTACCGTTTTTCTGACAAATATTTCAATTGCGGTTATTTTCGCTGAACTTTGTATTAAAAGCAATCTTGTAGTTACCTGGTCGTTATATTGATCAAAACTTGTAATATTAGCTGCATTTTTAGAAATCCATCTGACATTGATGAATCTGTTTGCCGAAGTTATAGAATCGCTCTTTGTATTTTGGCTGAAACTTTGATTCGTAGAAATCACATAGTTATTTGCTTTTCATGATCAAGATTTGGAGTAATGTTTCTTTTATTAACTAAGTTTAAATTTAGAGTAAAAGATCTCTCATTGTTTGTTGCAATTTTTCCTGGCATGATTGCCACATTACTTATCCAATAATTAATTCAATGTTAGATCTTTTAGAAGATGAATGGGCTATTCATATTGGCCACCGATGATTTTCCAGTGAGCTGTAAGGTCAAAAGAGGGGAGAAAGCGAAAAAGTGTCAGTTACTTATTTTAAACACATTGCTTAATTATTTAACTAAATTTATAGAACTAATGGGGTTATCTTGACTCACGCTTAAGTTGATAGCATTCTCATATTTTTCTTGGTCGAAATATAGGATGATAATTAATGGTTACATTGGCCGACAGTTCCGGTGATAGAACTTGATATTGTAAGAAAGAACAAATGAAAGTTATTGGGTTAATAAATGTAAAACAGCTGATATTCAGTTCACAGGGAAAGACCAATGAAAATATGGGAGGAATTTATTTTTTTTAAATGGAACTGAAGAAAAGAGAGTAAAAGGGAATTGTTCCTCTGGAAGAGAAATTTCTTAAATCCGCATGTAAAACGAATGTTAAACCAATCATGATGACGACGATGACGACGACAACGACGACAACGACGACGATAATGATGATGATAATAATAATGATGATGACGACGACGATAATGATGACTACAACGTTGATGATGATGATGATGATGATGATGATGATGATGATGATGATGATGATGATGACTGTCATAGTTACCTTGTTTAAAAATTGAAATTATGAAATATGATTATCTGTTTCAGAATTTTAGTGCTATTCATTGGTCTGTTGGCTATGAACAAAATATCTGTTCTGATACTAAACTGCATCTTTTATTTCCGTGGTCAGCAAAGAAGAAATCCTTCTAGATTGAGGTGATATTAATTTTCTAGCCAATCAAATGTGTCTCTTTTGATGGAGTTGAATTTTTTCCGCATTAAAAAAAACAGTCTTACATCTAATTCTGTCCGTGAGGAAACAAGCAAATGGGGACATTTTAATCATAGACCTATCATGCTTTTTTTGTTCAAAAATTTGCATTACATAGAACTGTCAATTGTTGTTATCGTGAATATTTGTTCTGATACATGCCTAATGATTTTCTTGTTCAGCCTTTGTTATTATACGAGGAGTGTTGTGGCAAATTGAACTGAGTCTGGTGGTAGATTGAGCCTGTTGAGTGTCACACAGTACTCAGTTTTCATATTTAAACGCACACTACAGGAGATTTTGTATGAAATGAAAGAAACGTATAGTAATGATGCCCCATCATACGAACTTGTAAAATGCTAGCATTATAAAATGCAAACATGGTCGAAAATCTGTAAAAACAGCTTCCAGGCCTTGTCGCCCTCTCGCCTTCTACCATTTATTAGGTAGCCATTTTGGAACATAGATGCGTGACTGTCTACCAAATAGTCCAAGAGGTCAAGATTTGTAAAAGGTCTGTAGGAACTATCATCATGACCATTTTCATGTGCATAAGGAGAGGATTAAAAATTATGAATGGAATGAACAAAAATTAGGACGATTTATGATAAGTAAAAGTTGACATTGGGTTTAAAGTCGGCCATGTTGGAACATGCAAGAAAAGCAAATGTGTTACACAGATAAAACGTTCTTCAAATGAACATCAGTTCATTTAAATTCTCTTTGGTGTTAAACACACGGAGAACAAAAAAGTTGAGTTCGGCCAAACAAGTTTTTCGGGCTCTTCGGGTTTTTATCCGTTGGTCTCATAAAAACATAATCACTATCGTCGTATGTAACACCCATAAGACGCTTGACATTTGTCCGATAAAATAGAGACGCGTTCGAAAATCGTGTTTCTATTGCTGTTAGGACTCAGATTATCCATAATAGTTGACCTATGGCATTAAAGTTTAATTCGAGCCAGACATTTCCGTAGAGCAATTGAAAAGAATAACAATCACATTCGCGTGATGATTATTTCAATCCATTGTTAATAAAAGTGACAGACACTTCGTTACCCTGAAGCAACGGAGAAAATAACTTTTCGAACACGTACCTGTCATATGAAAGATACTCATTGTTATCTTGGAAGAAACTGATAGAACTATTACCGTTGTTAACTATCGTACAAATAATAATAGATAGGCGTTAAGTAGCGATCTTAGTCAAAATATCAAATCAAACGACTCGGTAAATACCACACATTAATTTCATTAAGAAATTAAATTCGTCCATAATGCATCTTTGTTTATTCGTAAATGTATCATTTTTTTCATTTTTATTATTATATTGCAGATTAATACCAAAGCACACCGATCTCAAACATACATATACTGCAGTAATGTAAAGAATGCGGAAGATATTGTGTAGCTTAATTGCCATATATTTTCATAATTTACTATATATATATATATATATATATATATATATATATATATATATATTAGTAATGGGGCGATTCTAAAGGGTTTTTTTCCGATTCCGATGCAATTACCGATTCTGTTTGAAATTCCTGATTTCAATACAATTTCCGATTCCAATTTTATTTTAATTATTAAAGATTTAGCTTTAGATTTGTTTTTCTTTAGATTAACGTAAAAATTTATGTGATATATTTTTGTGAACGTAAGAAAAGACTTTTGGGAGTGATCTATACATTTTAATTCTGTTTGTAGCTTAAAACCAAAACACAGTTACCATTTCATCTTTGGGAGCAGTAATGGAAAATTAAGAATGAAACAAAACAAAACCTAATAATGAAAAAGATACAAAAATCGTTTTTGGCATCGAAAAGCAGGCACAATTATCTCTGATCCCGATACCTTAAAAAGTTCCGATTTTATTAATTCTCGATTCCGATTCCGACTCGTTCCAACAGTTACATCATTGGAACTTTATTACATTATCAAGTCAATAAGAGTAAAAGGGGACTATGGGGAGAAATCACTTAAGGCCGTCGCATTTCGAAGCTAAATGCTTTTCCTCCGATAGGAGAAAACCCGACATTATACAAATAAAGAGACAACGATTTAAAAAAAAAAAAACTTTAAAAATGGAAAAATTTTAGGATGGGAATAATATGATTGGGATGAAAGAGAGTATCGCAAGAACGAAAGCAATAAAAATAAAGAAATAAAAAAATTTTAATACTTTAAATAAAGATTTTTAAAAAGTCTTTCAAATAGAATTTTAAAATTTAGAAATAAGACAAATTAAATACGGAAAAAATAAGGTAAGAGGAAAACCAGAAAAAGAAAGATAAGAAAAGTAATGTGCAAAACAGTCACTCGTCATTTTCTCTTTCTCTCTCTCTCTCTCTATTTCTCTCTCTCTCTTTCTCTCTCCCTCTCCATGTATATACATATATATATATATATATATATATATATATATATATATATATATATATATATATATATATATATAAACAGAGATGTGTGTGCCACAGACGATTTCTGATTGGTTAATCCAATAATCACATCTCCTAAAAAACTATGGTTCGTAGGCTCTTAACTTTACCATAAAATATTATGGCTTTATTTATTGTCCATCTTGGAAGTGTTTAATTTTTTCCTAACTTGCGATTTACAAATTTAAAAAATACGAAACTTACACAATCTAACAATCGAACCTCCGACATCACGGCCGCCATTCTGGTGCTAGCCGCAGACACGTACACACAACACGAAAATAATGTTTTGAAAATCTAGCAAAAATTAATTTTCCTTAAATGTTTCAATATTTAAAAATAAATTATGCCGGCTGATAAAATTTTAAAACTATTTTTAAAGCTTGAAAGATAAAATTTAAAAATACTTATTTTATATATATATATATATATATATATATATATATATATATATATGAAACTAAACTAAAAAAAACGCGCGTTCACTCGTGGTCCTTTCATTTCGGGTTTGGGTACTTGTGCAGTTTTCCATTGACATTAAAAAAAGGAAATATTTTTTTAAAAATATATTGTACGTACTCGTCATGGGATAAAGTTTTCCTACAGAAAAAATCACGTAATTTCATCAAGTAGTTATTTTTTTATAGCGAAAATAGAAAAAAATCAACGCTACAAGGGAGTAATTATTAATTCAGCCATCTTGATTCTTAACCAAACAGAAAGTTCAAGTAGGGGGATTTCCCTTTTTTTTATAGCGAGGCCAAATTTCGCGAATTTGGCCTTTTTTTAAAGCAGTTTGGCCTTCAAAATTTCTGTTTGGCCTTCTTCTTCACCGATGAAATAAAAAAAGCAAATAAAAACAACGCAATAAAACTTTTTAAAATACGGCACACTTTTGTTGTTCCTGTTTGTTTGGTTTTTTTTTGTAATTTTCCTTATTTTTTTATTTTTTCAAGATAATACTATTAAATGGGCACTATTATGCCAAATTAGTCCCCCCCCCCCAAAAAAAAATGCACAAAAATTCGAGATTTAAGGTTTTGACGAGATAATTTAGCGAGTTGTACGGACTATTGCGAGAGAACCATCCATTAGTTTTTCCTGAAATTTTGCCACAAATTGTATTTCAATGCATAGATGTACATAGTAACAACATCTTTTTGTCGAAAATTCCCGTTGCGTCCCCAGATTTCATTGGTGAAGAAAAAAAGGCCAAACAGAAATTTTGAAGACCAAACTGCTTTAAAATAGGCCAAATTCGCGAAATTTGGCCTCGCTATAAAAAAAAAAATGGGAAATCCCCCTACTTGAACTTTCTGTTTGGTTAAGAATCAAGATGGCTGAATTAATAATTACTCGCTTGTCGCATTGATTTTTTTTTCTTTTTTCGCTATAAAAAATAACTACTTGATGAAATTACGTGATTTTTTTCTGTAGGAAAACTTTATCCCATGACGAGTACGTACAATATATTTTTTTTTAAATATTTTCATTTTTTAATGTCAATGGAAAACTGCACAAGAACCCGGGTTTGTATTACTGTACACATAGATTCGAAAAAGTTGTCAAAAAACAAATATATAACAAATAAATGTTATCAAAGGCAAGATAAGTTACTTTTCTACCAAACTGGATTTTTCGTGTTTTTATTCAATGTAACATATTTATTCAGCTCGAAAAACGGGTTTGTATTACTGTACACATAGATTCGAAAAAGTTGATAAGATACGAAACAATATGCATAATATAAACACAGCACGAAAACAAACGTTGTGATCCATTCCCAGCACACGCGCACACACGCGCACACACGCGCACACACACACACTCTGGCGTTAGCGGCACACACGTACAGACAACACGAAAACAAACGTTATTAGTACTACTATAATTTCCAGCACACGCGCACACACGCACACACACTCACGTCCACTACCGTCCTTGGCTACGTCACGTTGTTATGGCAACCAAGCCCGCTGACTAACACCAAGACCGTCTTAAAACGTCTTTATAACGAAGGCCACGCTAACACGCGATAAATACACAGTAAATTTGATTTTCTTCATTTCTACGCAAATATTACGCAAATATAAATCATATAGAATATCTGTATGAATATAATTACACGTAATAGTTAAATAAAGATGATCATCGTATAAGAGAACCGAAAAAAAACTAATAGGGAATTAATTAAAAACGATAAAAAATATGCACATTAGCTAGATCTTTTGTAGATGAATGCAATTCCACGACTCATAAATAACAAAGTCGTATTTTCTTTTTAAATAAATAGAAAAAAGGGGTGTTGAAAAGACTATAAATACACACAAAAAAATATAGATTTATTTTTGGGTAAAGGTCCCCCGGGTTTTCCTTTCACTTCAGTAAATAATGGTCTTTTGTTTTATATATGGCGTACTATTATCCTTATATATATGATGTTTATGTTTATATATATATATATATATATATATATATATATATATATATATAAGTGATAGTGTCTGTGTGTGTCTGTGCGTCTGTGTGCATTTCCCTACGCTAAAACTCTGTCAATTTTAAGCCTAGAGATTCGAAATTTGATATACAGGGTACTGAGATTTGGGAAAATCGATGTGATAGGTTTTCGACAGAAATTTGGCGATTAAGTGGTCAATATTCAACGATTTGACCTTTAAGAACTCTACCAAACTCCTCCTACAATTTTGGGTCTAAACACGTGATATTTTAGATATAGATTCCTTGGACATGGATCTAACTTAATAACTTTACTTGATCCCTAAACAATAAATGTTAAGAGGTCATAATAGGGGTCAAAGTTTAAAAAAAATGACCGTTTTTTTTTCTCAGCATTAACCTCAAAACACCTGGGCAACGCCGGGCACCGATTGCTAGTATATATATATATATATATATATATATATATATATATATATATATATATATATATATATATATATATTAGTAATGGGACAATTCTAATATTTTTCCCGTTTCCGATACAATTACTGATTCTGTACAAAATTACCGATTCCGATACCATTGCAGATTCCGATTCTGATTCTTTATAATTCTCTTAATAGTTAACTATAAAGTTTTTATTTTTCCCTGATTACCGTAAAAACACACGTTAAATGTGCAGATATTTTCTCAAACGTAATAAAACACGTATTAGGGTTGAAGACCTATAGATTTAAGTCTTACTAATTGTTTAAAATCAATAAATATTTATTCATTACTACTGGCATCGGAAGAATTTGTTTTCAACAAAATCAAATTAAAAAGACAATTACAAGAATCGTTTTAAGCATCGGAAAATCGCCACTTTTTCCTATTCCTATACCGATTCCGATACCCCCAGATATTCCGATTTTCCGATTCCCGATTCTTATTCCGATAAATCGTCCCAATACTAATATATATATATATATATATATATATATATATATATATATATATATATATATATACAGAGAAAATGACGAGTGATTAATTTAATTGTTACATTTCTTCACGTGCCTGAAAAACTACAGAAACTATATTTCATTGTCAGGCGTTTTTCAAGTATCACCTTTGGATGATGAATCTATACTTTTTGAATAAAACCAAACAAAATTCGTTGCCAGATGGATTGAGGCCAAAACGGATATCGCCAAAAAAGCTTATGCCAAAAGACTAAGACCAATTTGCTTACACCAAATTGTCATATTCCGTATTATTATTGGTTCGTCATTACGCACATACACACAAACACACATTATATATATATATATATATATATATATATATATATATATATATATATATATATATATATATATATATAAGTGCAACTTTGTCTGGTGTGTGAGAGTTCGTTTCTTAAAGACTCCGAAACGGTAGAACAGATTTTCTTTAAAATTTACAGAAATTTAGTGTATAAGTCTGGGAGTGATCCTATTTAAGTTTTGTTTCATCTGATAATCGATAATCGAGACCGTTATTTTAATTTATCTATCATCGGTAAAGCAATTTTTGCATGTCGTCGCTTAGAATGATAATGATAGAACTAACAATTATAGAACAACAGGCCATGAAAATTCTACTGTGGGAAAGTTGATAGCCTGTTTTTTGGGGGGGGGTGCATGACGTGAACTGAAGGTTCAAACTCCGCACGCAAATTTCCTAATTTTGTTTTTTTTTTTCATTAACTTCAAAGAATTTTATGACTTGAAAATTCACGTGTATTTTGGGGGTTTTTTGTTGTTTTTTTTTTTGCTTGTTTGTTTTGTTTTGTTTTTTGCACAGCAGGATCTGTAAGTTAAAACCCTGCACGTAAATTTCTTCATGTTTTTTTTTAGTTAACTGGAAAGAAGTTTACGTAATATAATTTTATAAAAACAACAGTAGGTTCTCTAGAGTGCATATATTTTGGACTAAGTTACTACATGGAACTATGTGAAGCTTCTGCCCGAGCGATTTCACGGATTTCGGTGACAATAAAATAATGTGAAATATTTGTTGATCATCATTCAGTCCCAGGCAACGTCGGTCTCCCTGCTAGTAAAGTAAGTATATATATATATATATATATATATATATATATATATATATATATATATATAGTAATTTATAAAATATATATGGCGATTAAGCTACACTGAATATTCTGCGTTTCATCCAACTATGCGCATAAGCCTGACGAATCCTATAGTTGGATGAAACGCAGAATATTCAGTGTAGCTTAATCGACATATATATTTTATAAATTACTAACTAGCTCTACCTACGTATTGAGCACTTTTGAAGTAAATACTTAAAGTTTACGCATAAATCTATACTTTCGTATATTAAATTTATGTGAATAAATGAAGTAGTTATATATATATATATATATATATATATATATATATATATATATATATATATATATAGTGCGCCAATATAAAGTCCGCACTTGTCATTTTTTCAAAAACCGCAAATTTAAGCTAAATTGAATGTAACTGTTTAAACAACTTATACATCATTTGATTCGCTTTTTATTCTCTTACTAGCGGGGGTACCCGGCGTTGCCCGAGTGTTTGTTTCCGGGACGGGGGGGGAGTTTTAAAAAATGTTATGGTAGGTAAGTAGGAAGAATCAAACCCGGAGTCATGAGTAAAAGTAGGAAAATAAAGTGTGAAAAAAAAACAAACATCTGCAACGTTAACAGTTCGGCCACCAAGAAAAGTCCATTCCAGTTGTTTAGGAAAAATAACAAAAAAAAACGACTGGTATATTCTGTCCTTTGTTTATGACCGACTTTCAATAAACAAGGAGAGCGAGAGAATATAGATGTTGCGATGGTATTGACATAAAGTTAGATATCCAAATGACCAGCTTCATCTAAATGCGATCGGCAATCCAGCAACACATCTGTCTCACAACATAGAGTGAGAGCGGATAACATTAATTGACTAAAACTTAACAAGTTACTTTTGATTTATGAGGTACGTTCCAAACGTAATTTCTCCCGTCTTCGTAGCTCTTCAACTTTTTCGATTTAAAAATAGGAGGCTTTACTTTAGAAACAACCCTCGCAACTGTTAATTGGGGTTACTTAGAACAGTTGAAATCCAGAAACAAAGGATTTTTTAACATGTAGTTTTGATAGTAATTTTAAAACGTTAGGAGAAAATTATTGATTAACTCAGCTTTAGTATTATATTAAAAGATAGATAGATAGATAGATAGATAGATAGATAGATAGATAGATAGATAGATGCATACATACATACATACATGCATATTGTATAAATTACCTAGTATTGATTTCCGTTCATTTTAATTAAATATCCTGAAGATAATTCCAACCGAAATTGAAAGTATTCGATTTTTAAATGAGGTTGGTTCTTTCAATGCGTAAATTTAATCTTGAGAGTAAAAGACGTATCAGTAAAAAATGGAACTATTAATAAACGGACAAATGGATAAAAGTCATTGATCAAAAGATTCTGTCTCAATACTCGCTATATATATATATATATATATATATATATATATATATATATATATATATATATATATATAGCTGTGTGTGCGCGCATTTTCATACATACATATAATGTATGTATATATATATATATATATATATATATATATATATATATATATATATATATATATATATATATATATATATAATGGTTAGCAAAAGTATTTAGTACATTGGGTTTTTTTACGTATTTTAAAAAGAATATCAAGTTAATTTGAATAAAATTTGCATTCACTCCTCGAACAGATATTATCTTTCTAAAAATAAAACGGAAATGAAGATATACTGAGTTGACCAATATTTATTAACGGAAAATCAAATTTCACATATGCAAAGTATTTAACACATTTACTAATATTTAATTATATATCCTCTGTTGTGCCTAACGCTGTCCGTAACTTGCTGTTAGTTTCACCATTCTTCTTCGCAAATTTTCTTTAATTCCTTCATATTCTTGAAATTTCTTGTGTGCACCTTAACTTTGAGTTTTCCACAAATTTTCGATAGGTTTTAGGTCAGGTGACTAGCTAGGCCACTGTAGAACACTAATCTTATTATCCTTAACACATTTCATAGTAGTTATAGCCTTGTGCTTGGGATCATTATCTTGCTGGAATATTAAAAAACAACATAACTAAAAACATGGCTAAATCCTAAATCTGCGGCACTCTTGACAAAATCTTCGGGTATTTTACTCCATTCATTTTCCCTTCTGTGGTTTCTGTTACTCCATTCGCAGAAAACAGCCCCGAATCATCACACTCAAATTTTACAGTGGAAATAGACGGTTTAAATTCTGTGCTTTGTTTCCTCCATACATGGGTGCGCATGTTTCTTCTGAAAAGCTTTGTTCTAGAAGTCATCCGATTCACATGGCTATTTATAAACAAATTTTAAACGATCTTTCACATGTCTAGGGCTCAACAATGGAGTTATTCTCGCTGATCTAGAATACAGACCTGCATGATTCAATGATCTCTTGATTGCGTCCTTGCTTACTCCAATACCTGATTCCTGCTAATCCTTCTGAATTTGTGAACGAGACAAAAATAGTTATTTTTCACATTATGAGCAACGTTAATTAACATGACCGACCACTTTTAAAACATTACCACCTGTTGTTTTCCATTTTTTTTCAGGACAGCCAAAATTGTACTCACCACCAAATTTAGTTCTGAAGCTATTTTCCTGTACCTGTTTCCATCTTGGTGCCTTGCTATGATTTCCTGGCGCATATAATTAATCAATTCCTTTGTTTTAACCATTTTAAAACAGTAATAAAAGAGGCAACCTGCGCAGTGTCTGAGAACTGTCATCAATTGACCTGAACCCTGGGGTGACTTCTGGTTGGTTAAAATACGTAAATACTGTAGCAAGATGAAATGACTGCTTAAGAATGAAATTTGACAATGTGTTAAATACTTTTGCATAAGGGTAATTTGATTTTTTGTTAATAAATATTTGTTAACTAAGTATATTTTCATTTCCGTTTCATTTTTAGATAGATAATATTTGTTCAAAGATTGAGCGTAAATTTCATTCAAATTAACTTGATATTTCTTGAGAAATACGAGCTAGAACAATGTCCCAAATCCTTTTGCTACCAACTGTTTACATATATATATATATATATATATATATATATATATATATATATATATATATATATATATATATATATATATATATAATACACGGTATAATCATGTTGACATAACGATTCCCGCTGGATCACCGCAATTAAGCAACGTTAATCTTGGTCAGTACTAAATGGGTAATCTTTCCGGTGCTCTATGTGCTCCCCGCTTATCTCGGCATTGTTTCCAGTCGTCCTAGACTTCTCCTTGCCACTGGACTCAAACAGTGCCTATTCAGAAAAGGCGTTGTTGGGATTGCGTAATCCTGGCCTCGCAGTTGCACGTGCAGCTGCCCCTTACAAGGGGTATCCTTCGTCTTTCGAGACTGAACGGAGGCATCGATCGACTCCTATAAATTTGGGGGTTTTTTTGTGTATTGATATTTATATTAAAAACCCTTTTTTCTATTTATTTAAAAAATATATACAACTTTGTTGTATATGGGTCGTGTAATTGCATTTACTAGCAAAAGATCTAGCTAATTTGTATATTCTTTTAAACATTCATTTTAATTAATTCCCTGTTAGCTTTTTCGGTTTTCTTATGGGATGATCATCTTTAGTTAACTATTACATGTAATTATATTCATGCAGATATTCTACATGATTTATACTTGCGTAATATTTGCGTAAAAAGTTTACAATAATAAGTAATATTTGGGTAAAAAGGTTATAGTAAAAAAAAACTCTTTCTATATACATTTATGTATGCGTATATATATATTTGTTTAAAAAATCTTGCCTACCAAAATTCTCTGCTAGTTTTTGGTCTCCAGGCATGCAACTAAATATATAGGGAATTCGAACCCTTGCGAAACTTTATATTTGGGTTTTAGGCGGGGGAAATAGGTGCACAACTATGAAAATAAAAAAAATGGAATTTGCCAGGTAGAGGTCAAACGACGGCATTAGGAATATGCACGCGTAACGTAATAGTTATTGGTTCGTGTTTTAATTTTAAGCCTTGCAGCAAACATTTCTCCATAGAACAGGCATTATAGGTAAAGAAAAAACTGAATCGTAAGCTAAACGTTTTGACTTCGATTCTTGGCGGTGGCGCACGAGTCATTTTTTTTTTTAACTTTTTAAATCATTACTATTTATTGAGTCCGATATGATCTGTCTATATATATATATATATATATATATATATATATATATATATATATATATATATATATATATAAAAGTGGACGTGTCTGTGTGTGTGTCTGTGTACATTTCCCAACGCAATAACTCTGTCAATTTTTAGTCTACAGACTCGAAATTTGATACTGAGCTTTGGGAAAATCGATGTGATCGGTTTTCGGCCAGAAATGTGGCCGTTAAAGTGTCAAAGTTCAACGATTTGACCTTTGAGAACTCTATTAAACTCCTCCGACAATTTTGGGTCTACGCACTTGAAATTTTAGATATAGGTTCCTTGGACATGGATCTAATAACTTGATTTGAGCACAAAACAATAAATTTTAAGGGGTCATAATAGGGGTCAAAGTTTAAAAAAAAATTGACCTCTGCGGTCTCTTCCAAATTACCCAGACAATTTCTGGTCTAAATATTTGAAATTTTACATAAAGGGTATTCAGACACTGGGCAAGCTTTTTCATCAGTTTGGGTCGAACATTTTTAGTTACCAATATATAAATGTATGTATGTATGACTGTTTGCATGTCTACCTTAAACTTTCAATAGAGGCGACGGATTTTACCAAGATCAGTATCGTTTTAAAGTTCGACCTTTCATACGACAAATATCGAAAAATGGGCTAAAATCATTAATATCTTCCCCTTCAACTAGGCACTTTTCTACAGGGGGGGGTCACTTTTTTCGCCGATATTTTTGAAAGTTATCCTCTCCTTTAGATTGTCTAGCCTTAATTTTTAAAAATGTCGCTTCCGGTTTAGCGGTGGTCGTAACAGCATAAACGTTAAGTTTTACCCCGTTCTTTTCCTCCTTTGCTGTACGGGTTCGAGCCTGCTTTCCTACTACCAATTTTTTTTTTTTTGCTCAACATACACATCCAAACAACCGGACAACGCCGGGCTGAAATGCAAGTATAATAATATATACGAAATTTGCATTAATCAAATAATATTTAAGCGTATTTTATGACCGGGCAATGCTGAGCATTAATCAAATAATATTTAAGCGTATTTTATGACCGGGCAATGCTGAGCAGCCTGGTAGTATATATATATATATATATATATATATATATATATATATATATATATATATATATATATATATGAAGGCTTTGTAAATATATACACATGCGGCAAAAAGGAAGTCCGCACTCGTAATTTTTGCAAAATTAAGCAAAATTGTATATAACTGTTTAAACAGACTATAACTCATTTGTTTTGCCTTTTATTTTTCTATGATTTTACCTATTAATATTTGATTTTTAATTGAAATATTCTAGTGTTCACGTCAATTTAAAAAAATAACTTCAAATTGAGGAGGCAAAAAGAAAGTCCGCACAATGGAAAATTCTTATTTAAATGTAAATTTAGGACATTAATGAAGCACAAATGCAACAGGAACACAATGAACTAGTTAATATTTCGTAGCATAGCCCGTCTTCAATTTGACAGCCTGTAATCTTTTAAGAATTCCTTGAATTAGACTGCAACAACACTCCAGGGAAAAGACAGCTCACTTTTCTTTAATTTTTGTCCAATGTTCTCCCAAATTTAAAATGTTATAATTGCGTAGCTGTTGTTTGATGTGATGCCATACGTTTTCGATAGGATTGAGGTCTGGAGATTGTGCAGGTCAATCACAATACGGAATATGATGCTTTTCCAGGAACCCCTTGACATTGCTAGCTGTGTAAATTGGAGCATTATCCTGGATGAAGATGGGATTATCATCTAAATTCCGACCAAAGTAGGGTAGAAAATGCTCAGTCAACATATAAATGTGTTTGGTCGAATTCGACCTTGCACGCGAACTATATGCCCTGGACCATTGGTACTAATAATGCCCTACACCAAAACTGAACTTCCACCACCTTGCAGCGTTGAAACTGAGCACCTAAGATTAAATTCTTCGTCTTTCCTCCGACGGACGTGCTGCCTACCATCACTGCCTAGCCTATGTAACTTCGCTAAAAAGTAATTTTGATCAATATGAAGAGTCATGATCTTCATTGCATCTGACAAAGTCCAGATGACGCTTTCTGTTCTTTACAGAAATCAATGGCTTGCGTCTTGCAATATATATCCTCACAAATTAAATTCCTTTAATCTGTTCTTGACAGTAGAAAGAGAGCACTTTTTACAAGATTGCACTGTTGTTGGATTTGGGGAACCGTTTCAAATCTGTTTCTTGGGCTGCGGATTTTGACAGCATTGCCTTCTTTGTTAGAAGTAACTAGTACGACCAGATTTATGGGCATCATGAACACTGCCGGTGTTTTGGTGCTTTTGCACAGTCTTTCGTACCGTTTTCTCATCACATTTCAATCTGCGGCCGATTTCTCGATTGGATAAACCAGAGAGGTGGAGATTAATGAGCTCCTGACGACCACTAAGAGAAAGTCGTGGCATATGGACTAAATGTTACGTTGTATAACTTGGAATAACAACAATTACGAATAGAGATGCTTTGTTGCCTGTTGGTGGATATTGTAAACTGATTTAGGGGCGATAATTTAAGCTTGTTTTAAGCGAATTTGTTGCTGCGGACTTTCTTTTTGCCTCCTCAATTTGAAGTTATTTTTTTTTAATTGACGTGGACACTGGCATATTTCGATTAAAAGTCAAATATGAACAGATGAAATTATAGAAGAAATAAAAGGCGAATCAAATGAGGTATAGGTTGTTTAAACAGTTACATTAAATTTAGCTTAAATTTGCAGTTTTTGAAAAAATTACAAGTGTGAATTTTCTTTTTGCTGGCACTGTATATTGTTCTTTTGTCTTCTAAGAAATATTTTCGAGAGTGCACAATTGGATTTATGAACACTGCCGGAGACTATTCAAGTTCAAATCTTATCAGTCTATAGGTTAATAGTAACTTGTGTTCAATTAATCGAATACAATAACTCTGTTTAAACCGCAAAGTGTTGATATCCTGTAAACTAGACGAACTGACCAAAAGATTTGTTAACTAGAGGTTTATAATTCTCCCTTACTTAGACTCCTGTATATGCGTGTACAGTCTACGTCTATTTCGAACTGTTACGTTCCCTTGTTTTCCTAGAAGCCATTTCCATCATCGATTGGAATTATGAAAGTGTGATTTATTTTTGCTACTTGTCTACTACCAACTCTCATTTAATTATTACGGTTTCGATTTGTTGATCAATTTATCTACGTTTTAGTGGATTCAGCATCCGTTGCGCAGATCTAATTTCAGCGTGATTTCCATCATCATCATCATCATCATCATTAATGTCTTCTTCCTGTTTATTTTCGGTATCGATCTGATCAGAAAACAAATAGTTACGTGCATAACTTTCTTAAATGCCAATACACACCGGCACGCACACACGAACACACAGAGACGACGCGTGCGCACAGTATCTTTACGAAATTAATCTCCTTCTTTATCGAATAGGCAATTGAAGTTGCCATATTTATAATATTTATAATATTTATAATATTCAGATCTCGCTTAGTTTTGTGTCCGTTTATCTAGGTTGGGTAAAAAAAAAAGAAAAGGAAATGTCGCCCGCGAGTCGGCAAACTTTTTATTTTCTTTCCCTTCATTTTCTGTTTTTCTACGATTTTTCTTCTGATGTTGTTCTAAGCTAGTTGTGTAAATCACATCTATACAAAACCAGGAAATTCACATTTCTTTAAGAAAAGTTTTGATTTTTATTAGTATCTCCGTCTTCTTTAAAACACACGCGCGTGCGCGCACACACACACACACATACATACACACATGCACACAGACACACACACACACACACATATATATATATATATATATATATATATATAGAGAGAGAGAGAGAGAGAGTTGAGAGTTTAGTCGTTTGATCACTGTAAACCATCTGCGACATGTTTGTTTTTTTATAATAATTATATATGTGTGTGTGTGTGTGTGTGTGTGTGTGTGTGTGTGTGTGTGTGTGTGTGTGTGTGTGTGTGTGTGTGTGTATATATATATAAAGACATTTCAGACAAAATAAAATAAATATAGGTGCATATGAAGTTAGCTGACAATGCAATAAGGAAAGAACATCATATAGAAAAAGGGGTTCTTCGGGCAAGATCAAAGCGTAGTACCTGTTCTTTAGATGCTACACTGCAATTTCATGTTCTCTGACAGTGGAGAAGAAATCCTTTACTACTGAGACAATTTTTATTTTTGCTCCTTTTCTCCACGTTAAAAAATAACGCTGATGTCTAATTCTGTCCCGGACTATATACATAATTAAACTGGATTTAATTTTGGACTCCATTCTCTCTGAAGATCTATTTTCGCCTTTCAGATTACCTGGAAAGAATTTTCATGCAAGCTGAAATATTATGAGCGGTTTTTTTTATATTATTTTTGAATATCCAACATTTTTTCACTTGTTTTTCTTGGCAATTGATGACTACAATAAATTGCGGTTTCACTTAATGCAGTAACTAACAAATTCTAGCATTGCTACAAATATAATTTGCTGATTTCTTTCTGTCATATGATGAGAAGAATAGCAAGAATAGCTTTCTTTGAAACTCCGCGGAATAAGGATTTTGTAAATTGTTTTTTGGAGTATTCAGTCGAACAATAAATTTTGATTGTAAAGTTCAACTTACAGTTTTAATTTTCTTTCTCTTATAATAAGCTCTACTCTGTATTGCGTATTGAGCTTTTTCATTCGGTTGGGATTAAATTATCTATATATAAATACGTGTATTTATATTAGATTATAGTTTACCATTGAGTATATCAGTTAAAGACTACATCGTAGAATTCCCAAATAGTCACCCATCAGGTAGTAGCCATGTGGGTATCGGAATCGGGAACCGAATCGGAAAAAAATTGTGCCTATTTTTCGACGCCAAAAACGATTTCTTTCATTATCTTTTTATTTGATTTTGTTTAAAGTAACATCTTCCACTGTCGGTAGTAATAATAAAATAATAAAAATTTATTGATTTGCCAATAAATTTAAAATCTATAGATCGTATACCACAGGTATATATTTATGTTTAAGAAAAAATATGTACATTTAACATGTGCTTTGAAATAAATTACAACTTTACGGTTAAATATTTAAAGATTTCTAAAGAATCGGAATCAGTAATTGTATCGGAATCGGGAATTTAGTATGGTATCGGTAATTATATTGGAATCGGGGAAAATATTGGAATCGTCCCATAACTAATATATATATATATATATATAAATATATATATATATATATATATATATATATATATATAGAGAGAGAGAGAGAGAGAGAGAGAAAGAGAGAGAGAGAAAGAGAGAGAGGGGGGAGAGAGAGATAGAATAGATAGAGGGGAAAGACAGACAGACAGACAGACTAACTTGAGAGATGAAGAGTTATATATAACTGTATGATTTATTTTAACAATAAATCTAACATAGAATTAATATGCAACCGCAATATAAAAAAATGGAATAAAATGTAGATTTTATCAAATAATAATATATGATTTCGGCTTTCGAATTAAAGTAGGTAAAATGCTTACACACAAAAGAAAATATATAGTTAATTCATAAGGGATTATGTATGTAAAACTGTGGAGTCTGTTTACTTATCATCTTACTTGTATGCTTATACCTTGTCACTGTGTATGCTGGATGATGTCACAATCATGTTAGTATTATATATATATATATATATATATATATATATATATATATATATATATATATATACTAGCATTTCAGCCCGGCGTTGCCCGGGTGTTTGGATGCGTGTGTTGAGCAAAAAAAAGTGGTAGTAGAAAGGCAGGCTCGAGCCCGTATCGCGAACGACGAAAAGAACGGGGAAAAAAACCTGACGTCTTTGTCGTTACGACCACCGCTAAACTGGAAGAGACGTAGATTTTTATTAAAGCTAGATGAGAGGATGACTTTCAAAAATATCGGCGAAAAAACGAGGCCCCTGTAGAAAAGTGTCCAGTTGAAGGGGAAGATATTAATGTTTTTAGACAATTTTTCGATATTTGTCGTCTGAAAGGTCGAACTTAAAAACGATACTGATCTTGGTAAAATCCGTCGCCTCTGTCGAAAGTTTTAGGCAGACATGCAAACAGACATACATACATGCATTTATATATTGGTAACTAAAAATTTTCGACCCAAACCGATGAAAAAGCTTGCCCTATCTCTGAATACCCTTTATGTAAAATTTCAAATATTTAGACCAGAAAGTGTCTGAGTAATTTGGTAGAGACTGCAGAGGTCATTTTTTTTTAATTTGACCCCTATTTGATAGAGTTCTCAAAGGTCAAATCGTTGAACTTTGACACTTTAACACCCAAATTTCTGGCCGAAAACCGATCACATAGATTTTCCCAAATCTCAGTACCTTGTATATCAAATTTCCAGTCTGTAGACTTAAAATTGACAGAGGTATTGCGTAGGGAAATGTACATACAGAGACACACAGACAAACAGATACACAGACAGACAGATACACAGACACGTTCACTTTATATATATATATATATATATATATATATATATATATATATATATATATATATATATATATATATATTGCGAGACTACATTACCTAAGGTATATGGATAGCTATATTTCATTTTAATCCAAAAACGTACGCTATTGTAGTAGAGTCTTTGATCGCATTTGATATCCGCATGAAAGAAAATACGATGTGTTACTTTTTTTTATTAGATCGATGTAAAAGTTGTTGCCCATCAAAAATTTCACCTTGAAAATAAAAAAACTGTGTTTTTTAACATCTTTATTCGTAACAATAACGATCTTTGCTTTCTGTGAGTTGATTCCATCTGTCAACGAGCTTATAAATGCCTAGCTTGTAAAATTCTTTAGGTTCTGATGCGAAATATGAATCCACCTTATGTTCAATATACTCATGTGATGTTAATCTTCGAAATAAGTGATGATCCGAAGGGGCTTGATTCGGAGACTGTGCAGAATGGAGCAAGATCTCTCAACAAAATTCTCCTATGACGTCTTTGGTCGGCAGTACCGTGTGGAAATGAGCATTATCATGATGGAAGATGACACCTTATATGTTGACTAAATAAAGTCGTTTTCAGGTCAACGTGGGTGAAAATATTGCAAAAAACATATGAATGATGCTTCGATAATATGAAAGAAAAAGTTATAAATTGATTATAGTGTAACGATGTTGCATGCCCGGGTAATACGAATTCAATTTGCTTACATGCTAAGAGTTGAGTCGGGTGTTTGGCATGGGGTTTGAGGAATTCGTTCTTTTCTCCAAAGTCTGGAATATATCTTTATTTCCGATATGGTGAACAGAAAAGAGAAGTGAAGCTGACATGGCGACGGGAGCTCTGCTCTGTTATCTAAGAAATATTGTCATTGGCCCATCTGTATTATTTAAGTTCCAGACTACAGTTTCTTTAAGAGAAAAATAATTTGAGTTGGAGAGATAGAAAGACGCGAGAAAAAGAGAATTAAAGGGAGATATGGTTAAAATAAAAAAGAAGAGATTCACAAGAAAAGAAAAAGAATATGAAACAATGGGATGGGGAAAAGAAAGTGTAATCTCTAGAGGAGAAAACAGAATGATCTCAATTAGCGTTTGATAAAAATCATTGTGTTGTGAGAAGCAGGTATTTAGCTGACTGGCATTGAAGAGAACGCATCGCCCCTGGGCTCTTGACATAGGGTAGAAACCCCCATAAGAGCTAAGTGGAAAGGCTCTTGTCCCTAGCTGGGAAATTATCTAAATGAATTAAGTTGCAACAACTTGCATCACGCAGCTGTTTAGAACCCAAAAATCTTAGATTTCCTTGTACGAAGTTTACCGTGAAGATCTTTTAAATAATTATTTTCGTTCATAAAGAAATGACCTCAGAGTTATTTTTTAATTGTTGACTTGAAACACGGTTCATTAGAGAACCGGCGCGAAGTTGCAGCTGAAAAGAGCAGCATACAAGCCATTCACCAGAGCATCTACGAAGGATGAACTCAACTGCAGCATCTGACGACGTACAGCCAGCTGAAGAAAAGAGTTGTCATACAAACTTACGGTCGTGCACATTTTACATGCCCAGAGCATCAGAGCGGTAGTTTACAATAACCAGTAAGCGTCTGGTTAAATTTTGAGGAGTCCACGACTAGACAGTGAAGAGTTGGTTGCTTGGTTGCATTTATGGTCCTCTGAGCAGGGATTGCAAACAATACAACACAGAGGACATAGAGTTATAATAGTGATGTGTATAAGCAATAACTATACGCGTAAAGTAAATTACGATGGTTTGAAATGCTTCTTCTGCCAACCGACAAAAAACTTTTGCATCGACCTGATATAAGCACATTTTAATATCGATTTAGCACACCCAGATTAAAATCTTTCTAACCCCATGACTTCAGTTTTGTCAGTTTACACCCACACGTATATACACACACATGCACACACATATTTGAATACAGAACTTGATTACTTGAAACATACAGGGGTTAAAACGTAAAAAATAGACATGTTAGTAAGGGACTCGGGGCTTATGGCACAGGGGGCTTCATTGATTTCAGAGAAACGCAGGGTGTTCCTCAAGAGTGTTAACATCACAATTATTACCTCTTTGTCACCCGATCAATAATGAGTGCATTCTTCATCTTCATCTAAAACATAATATATTTTTAAATGTATAAAGTAAGAATCATAAGAATATTATGATGTTATAGGCTGACGCAAAATGGCGTAGTTTCCTTATTAAATCGCGCTTAAATCGATGGCATAAAGTCTAGATTATGTCCTATATGTTTTTATAGACCCAGAAAGGATTGATTTCTTAATGATAAAGGTCATTAAAATAATTATTGTCCAAAATTCTTCATTGTAAACATTTAACACATATAATGTGTGTGATAGTGCATCGTAATCTCTACATATGGGATAGATAAACGCTATCCATTTGCCATGATTCCAATAAGCCTGGGTCTGGTGTTGCCACATACACCGATAAAACAATGAAATAAATGTCATCAAGTTAATACAAAAGCTGTAGGACTCAGAAGAAAGATTAGTGCGTCGTTATTGACAGAGAGGGTCATTTGATAATCATCATGGAGGGTCCTGTGTTAATTCTGCAAATGCTTGTCCTTATTTACGCTATTAAAATACAGCAGACCAAATATGGATAAATAAATACGATCCGCACATACCAAAATCCACGCAGGACAACAAAAGAAATAAGATTATAACTGGGGTGCTATTGTAGAAAACATTCACACAAAGAGGCTCCTTTACTTATATAGTTAAGTTATATCATTGATTTAGCAAATCTCTCTATATATTGTAGTAAATAATACCTAACTTACCTGGGTGTAGCTTCCGGAGGTGAGGATGCTCTTCCAACAGCCAAGAAGAACAATAGCCTTATGGTTATTTATACTAATAGAGGAAGGTAATTGTTATAAAAAACCTTCCTCCTTTGTGAAGAGTAGCTTCATTCTTTTGTATGTTACTGTAGTTACAAGACATGAGAAGGTCCCAAAGAAGATTGTATTTTTTTCGCAACCTCACTTCAGATTAGCTACTCTCAGTTGTATGATGTTTTTCAACAATATCGATATACGTATTTTGTTATATTATGTATGACCCTATGTTCTATAGTGATGACTAGGGCTGTGACAACAGAATATTCTTTTCGTACATTTGACTCTCGTATCCGACAGCGTTCGACACTCTTAATCAACCAAGAACCATATCAGTCTATATAAAAACATATAAGATCAACGGATATATACTCAAGAGTAAAAACAATGACATCACCTAGTGTTAATTTTGACAGGGGTCGAACTAAGTACAGATCAAAGAGACACGGAGTTTGGGAAATAAACGTATTCCCACAACATATATGGGAAAGGCGTCATGTATGGTTAGGTGAGGTTGAATATGAATGCCTCCGTTTAGTCTCGAAAGAGAAAGGATACCCCCTGTAGAGGCAGCTGTGCGTGTAACTATGAGGCAAGAGTTGTGCAATCTCCTTTCCTTCATCGGCACTGTTTGTGTCCAGTTGTAAAGAGATGTCCATGACGACTGGAAACAATGCCGAAATAAGCTTATCTCGGTTAAATATATCAGAATAAAAAAAAAACTGGTCAGTTTACATAACGCGTGACGTCATGAGTATCAGGGTTGAAAAAGTAAGGAAGTTTTAAGATCAGTGTGTCTATAGACTTTGCGCGGTCCGGATCGCCTACAAAGTTGTAATAACAAACGAAAACTTTGATAATCGCTATGTCCACCCATGTATCCTTAATGATAGGTAACAAGTTAGGAGAATATTAGTCTCTCGATCACGCGTGAGCTATTTTGCACCATGATAAACTTAAATCTAAAACGTACTGTAAGTATCAGAATCATTTAAGTTGGTCGCTTGATGATTAAAAAATAAAGATAGAAAACAAAGGAATTAGTGAACGCGCGATAGACGCGTAAAAGAGAGTGAGCGCGAATTTTCACGTATAAAAACTGTTTAAGTGGTGAAAACGTTGCAATTAGATTCATGCAATTCACGTAGAATATATTATCTCGGGGGGGGGGGTAATGCTCGGATTTTTTATGCGTTATATTATTTATGCGCTATATTTTTTATGCGTTATATTTTTTATGCGTTATATTATTTATGCGTTATATTTTTTATGCGTTATATATCTGCAGCAAAACAGAGATATGTATATGACAGAGGTATATTAAATGATGATTGGGGAACGTGATTATATGAAATTGACTTTATCCGAGTCACATGACGCGTTGGTAAAACGTATATCTTCCTGAGATATGTCAAATCCTTGAAATAACGCAGGTTGCATCAGATAAAAGATAATTTGATTAATATTATAAGATGATATCTCCGAGTTAACACCGGCATTTTCTAGGCTTTTAATATACCGAAGAAAACATAAATTTTACTGAAACGCCAGATGAATTCAATAAAGCCGATTTCATGAAAAATATTATTCCAATACGTAGTTACGAATTTATCTTTATTTTTATAAAGGTGCGTATGTGTGTGTGTGTGTGTATATATATATATATATATATATATATATATATATATATATATATATATATATATATATATATATATATATATATACAATTCACTCTTAAACTATGTAACCGACCCTATGAATTTTCAAATACTGCTGATAGGTGTAAGGGGAGTAATGTGCCCTATTTAATTTTAATTTAATTTAGATTTATCCAAAGGATTTATCCAAAGGAGGTAAAGGTAGGATAAAATTTATTTCTGCAAATTCATACATTTCCAAGGTTTGTGGAATTTTTCAAGCCATAACTAACAAGTAGAGATCAATTAATAAATATTCTTAAAATTTCAGTTTCATTTTAGTATTTTAAAGAGTTTGTGCAAGACATAATATGCATGACCCCTCCTTTGAACGTATCAAATATTTTGCATGTGCATTAAATCTAATCCATAGTCATGAGACACCAATTAAACAAGGTTATTTGAACTTTAAATTCTTCTTAAGACCCCTTAAGCCTTAAACTTTAGACGTTTTTGTACAATTAAAATCACGTAACGAATTTTGGTCGAAATTTGAATAAGGATGCAAGACATGCGATGTACTTTCATTATATATTGATTTTCATTTCCGTTGGGGGGGCATAAAAGTGGTGTAAAACTACTTTGTTCGGGTACTTATTTTTACCTGTTCTGGAAAGGATATTCTTCTAGCTATAGTACTTAAATACGCTTACATTTGAAAATCATATCTGATATTAGTATTGATTTAAGTCATAACTGAATCAAAAACAGCCTATCCTGCCTTGACAGAGTACAAAATAGACTTCGTGGTTTAGTGGGGGGTGCCCTTTTCTCTTCCCTTTAGCCTCTCTCCCACAGAAGAGACGTTGCGAGCCTGTCTTTGTTGCATCGTTATTTCCATGGCAAGTGCTCGTCTTAGCTCCAATCTCTCGTCCCCCCATCTCGCCAATCTTTCACGAGAAACACCCGTCTGGCTGAAACTACTGTCAATAATTTTCCCAACTCTTTATCTGTGCCTAAACCCAAACGTAGATTCCATGAGCAAAGCTTCTTTCTCAGAAATGCACGACTGTGGAACTCTCTTCCGTTTGCCTGTTTCCCACCTGACTACAACTTGGATGTCTTCAAGTCCAACATAAACAAATTCCTGAAAACCCGCCCCCTTAAGTAAGACACTCTATCAAATCTCCAATACTAATGATTACTACAATACTATCTCATTGAATACTGTACACGCAATAACTCTTATCCTTGAGTGGCCTCCGGCCTTGATAAGTGGTGACCCCCATTTAAAAAAAAATCCGAGAAAAAAAAGGTGATAAAAGGTTAAAATATATATACACTAGCATTTCAGCCCGGCGTTGCCCGAGTGTTGAGCCAAAAGAAAAAAAAAACAGAAAATTTGTCAATTTTTTTTTTAACTTTGACCCCTATTATGACCCCTTTACATTTATTGTTTTTGGCTCAAATCAAGTTATTAAGATCCATGTCCAAGGAATCCATATCTAAAATATCAAGTGTTTAGACCCAAAATTGTCGGAGGAGTTTGATAGAGTTCTCAAAGGACAAATCGTTGAACTTTGACCCCTTAACAACCATATTTCGGGTTTAAACCCAATCACAAAGATTTTCCCAAATCTCAGTACTCTGTATATCAAATTTCGAGTCTGTAGACAAAAAATTGACAGAGTTATTGCGTAGGGAAATGTACACAGACACATACAGACACACACAGACACTTTCACTTTTATAGATATACTAGCATTTCAGTCCGGCGTTGCCTGGGTGTTTGGGTGTGTATGTTGAGCAAAAAAAAAAAGTGGTAGTAGGAAGGCAGGCTCGAACCCGTACAGCAAAGGAGGAAAAGAACGGTGAAAAACCTAACGTTTATGCTGTTACGACCACCGCTAAACCGGAATCGACATTTTTTTTTAAAATTAAGGCTAGACAATTTAAAGGAGGGGATAACTTTCAAAAATATCGGCGAAAAAAGTGACCCCCCCCTGTAGAAAAGTGCCTAGTTGAAGAGGAGATATTAATGTTTTTAGACAATTTTTCGATATTTGTCGTATGAAAGGTCGAACTTCAAAACGATACTGATCTCGGTAAAATGCGTCGCCTCTATTGAAAGTTTAAGGCAGACATGCAAACATACATACATACATACATACATACATTTATATATTGGTAACTAAAAATGTTCGACCCAAACTGATGAAAAAGTTTGCCCAATGTCTGAATACCCTTTATGTAAAATTTCAAATATTTAGACCTGAAATTGTCTGAGTAATTGTGAAGAGACTGCAGAGGTCATTTTTTTAAACTTTGACCTCTATTATGACCCCTTAAAATTTATTGTTTTGTGCTCAAATCGAATTATTAAGTTAGATCCATGTCCAAGGAACCTATATCTAAAATTTCAAGTACGTAGACCCAAAATTGTCGGAGGAGTTTGATAGAGTTCTCAAAGGTCAAATCGTTGAACTCTGGCCCCTTAACGGCCAAATTTATGGCCGAAAACCGTACACATCGATTTTCCCAAAGCTCAGTATCAAATTTCGAGTCTGTAGACTAAAAATTGACAGAGTTATTGCGTAGGGAAATGTACACAGACACACACACAAACACACACACAGACACACAGACACGTTCACTTTTATAGATAGATAGATAGATAGATAGATAGATAGATAGATAGATAGATAGATAGATAGATAGATAGATATAAAGAGAAAGAGAGGAATGTAAATGTATACACATTCGTTCATATATAAAAACAAAAAGATGAGAAAGCGTCAAATGAAATCCAAATGCATAAAAATCAATAAAGGCACATAAAATGTGATATACTGAGATATAAAGTTTAGAATCATATTAGCACGAGATGCCACAAAACTAATAACAGGAACTCAGTTTCATCACAAATGGGGAATCAAATAATTTTTATAAATCTTATTATTTAACTGGGTCGTCAAAGTATGAAGTAAAATGGTTCAGTGTGAATACAAATGCAGTTCTCTTACAACATATCTAAAGAAGAAACCATGCCATCAGTCAAGACGTTAGTCTTAGTAAATATCGTACGCTAAAAGATGTCGATGTTGAAATCATGGAGCTGATATAAATAATGATATTTCAATATCCTCTACACTAGATAAAGAGCTATAGTACAATCTACACGCTACATATTGGAGACAAACAATGGTCTCATTGACATGAATATAAATTTAATGGATATAAATTTAATGGATATAAATTTAATGAATATAAATTTAATGAATATAAATTTAATGGATATAAATTTAATGGATATAAATTTAATGGATATAAACTTACCGTTTCAAAAAGGTCGTTATAATTCATCTCAAATCCTCGGCGACTCACGAAATGAATAAACTTCGAATAATGAATTCAATGATCACCGGTTTCATCGTCTGGTGAATTTAACAACGACATAAAAAGCAACAACAATCCCTAAATTTAGACGGTTTTCTCTTTGATTGAAGGACTCAAGAGTGTATTTTGGTCTTTTCGAAAGTTTCTTTTTAATGGTTTATGTTTAAACAATAAGAACCCCCCCCAAAAAAAAAAATCAACAAAATCCTCAGCAGTTAATTATGACACTACGTTCGCTGCTCTTCAAAAGTGTTATATATATATTAGTGTATATATATATTAGTATATATATAGTATAACCATTTACCCAATTCATGTTCTGCGGAACACAACATTAAAAGAATAGGTCGCATAGGACTATTTTCCTTATGGACTTTGGGTAAACCGTACATTTTGGAAAGCCATCCACTTTTATAAAGTCTAAGAAATCGAGATTGAAGTTTGGTTTCTGTATTGGGTGTCCTATCACTTTTATATATATATATATATATATATATATATATATATATATATATATATATATATATATACATACATATATATATATATATATATATATATATATATATATATATATATATATATATATATATATATAAAGAGAGAGAGAAATTATAGTGGTAACTCAAGCCGCAGAGGTAGGCAAACTACAATTTCAAAATCCATTATTGTTTATTGAAACTTATATTTACTTTTGTCATTTGGCAAATATTATAAATAAACACATTCGATTCTCATGCTTTAGTTTAACTATAACAACTGGACAGAAGAGACACTTTCACTTTGTAGGGGAACGGGACTGTAGCGTTTTGAACCTTTCGGTTCGAGCCGCCACTATATACGATTTTTTTTTTTTTTTTTGTTTTTTTGTTTTGTTTTTTTTATGTTTGTCTGTTTTTTTTTTTTTGTTTTGGTTTTGTTTTTTGTTTGCTTTTGTTTGTTTTTGTTTTTTTTGGGGGGGGTTTCATTTTCTGATCATTTTGTTCAAACTGGGGATGGGACATCCTACTGGATGCCAGGCATTCATCCCGCTATCTCATACATTCTTACCGAGAGATTTTGATAAAGAACCTAACGGTACCTTTAAGTGCAATTGTATTTCTCTTGAATTTTGTTCACTAGATATATTTGCCAGATAGTTTTTGAAATTCTTTCTTTTTTATGTGTCTGGTTGTTCCTATGATTACTGAAATGATGAAGATCTTCCTTAGATTTACATTTCTTTTCATGTCGTACGTAAAACCTTTGTATTTCGTTATTGTTTCCTTCTAAGCTCTGTTTAACCCATAATCATTGGAGACATTTACTTCAACTAGGGTTGCTACTTTCTTCCTCGTGTCCCAAAATTAGTATATTAGGCTTGACAGATCCGTTTTCTAGGTACGCAGCTGTAAGAATGTTATAATCGGATAGTCATAATGAATGGTGTATGATTTATTTCCAACTGTTCTTTCTGGTATATGTTCCCAAAACTTGCTGCTACACTGCATAATCATGTGTCTGTGTTTGTATTCGAGTGTGTATGCATGTTAGTGTCTATGTGTTTACGTGATTCTGTGAAGAAATATTTACAAATGGAAAAATAGATTTTTATTTATCACATTGTTATTATTTTGCATCACACATGTCTGCGAGAGAATGGTTTCTCATTTATTTGTCTTAATCCACCCCCGCCCATTCCCACCACCGGAACTTTCCACCTGTTTTGTTTTTAGTTGTTGTTTTGTTTTTTGTTTTAGTTCCATTGTTTCGTTTTCGTTTTTTTTTTTTGTTTTTTTGTTTTTTTGTTTTTTTGTTTGTTTTTTTTAGTAGCTTCTTTATAGTTTCCGTTGCCTTCCTTTCCGGTTAAATCGTTTTAATTCTTAAGTTTTCGTTGTTGTTTTTATCTGTATTTTTTTTTTTCTTCGTTTTTTGTTGTTCTTATTATTTTTTTGTTTTTATTTCAGTTCATTTTTTTCTGCTTACAAAATATCTGCTTCCTTTTTTTATTTTTAAAGCAAATCATTTAAAAGGTTATTTTTTCTAAAATATCGATCTCACACCATCGTTCTTGTTTCGGTTGAATGCACAAGTTTAATTGGTAGTCTCTGCTAGTTTCACTTGACTACATATTTTTTTCTTTGAAGGGCGTTTGTTTGTTTGTTTATTTGTTTGTTTATAATGACTTTTAGGCTTCATAGTAATCAGCAGGGAAAATGGAATCGGTGAACGAAGTTCAAATTCCGATTAAGATTCTCTGGGTCGTCATTAACGAAGAAACATTTTATTATATATACTAATCACTCGTTAAGCCAAAAGCCACTCAAGGATGAGGATTAATGAGATTGTCAGCTGGTTAATGAACAATATTTTACTGCTTTTCTACTGACTACAACATGGTCGTCTTCAATTCCTTACATGCTACAGCTGAATATGTGCTCGTACTAGTCGGGTCATTGATAAGCAGTCCAACAGTGACTTTGTTGCTCTCAAATTGGGTATGATTCTGTTCAGTTCTAGGAGGTTCACCTTCCCGGGTGTTACCTTCTCTCTGAGAAAGATTTAGTTTATTATAAATCACTTGAGGCTCTCCTGCCAATAAAATACGTATAGGCTTGCTCATGAAGTTTTGTAGATCAAGGTGTGCTTATCTCAGTGCGCTGGCTTTCTAAAACTACACTTGACATTATGTCTAACATCTTTAAGTAGAGGTCAATAAAATGCTTGTTGAGCCATCCTCTTAATTAATCTAACTCTACCTATTTTATTCTTTGTTTCCAGTTCTCTCACAGAAACAACCAAATACGACTTCTGCTTTTCTGTCTCAGTTGTTTTCGTATTGTGTTTACTGGCGTATCACCATTTATGAAGCACCAAAGCCACTAAAGGATAAGGATTAAAGAAATGGATTAATTATCAGTTGAAATGATGAATAATATTACAGGAAGATTGAAATTGATGAACGGAATCAACAAAATTGGATTACTTATCAGGGCTATTTATGACAAGTATTTGTTGACATTGAATTTGAATATTACAATGTTTTAGCATACAATGAAGCAGTCTTTTGGTAATATATTTCATTAATGGGAAGTTCTTGGAAGAAAATTGTGGTTATAGAAATTTTTTTGATGTTAGATAAACGGCGGAAGAAATAAAAGTTCTTTACAGTTGTGGTGGAGAGACGAGCTTTTGCAATGAATGTTTTACAATTGAAGCCAGTACAAAGTGCAGTTCTTTCTTGTATCTTTAACGATGTCGTAACCAGGTGTTTTAAATTTAAGGCTTGATAAAGAGTATAAACTCTTTCTTGGATTACCACCTTGTCGCGGTAAAGAAGCTAGATATTTTCAATTATCCCTAAAGGTATGCTGGCGGGAGCAAAAGCTCCTGACAGGGCCACGCTTGCCAGAAAGGTCGACGAATACAAACTAGATAAAGAGTGATCCCTGGACCTCCAGGTTGGGGATTGTGCATAGGGCTAACCACCCTTTCTCATAAAACATTTATGTTACGGAAACGGCAACAAAGAGAACCCCTACTTCGGCGTGTGAGGAGCCTTATGGCTCAAGTGAACCTCGTATGAATGCTGGTGGCCAAAACCGGGAGGCAGATATGTGTGATGTCAACGGTTTTCTTTAACCTGGCCATCGATTGGATCATGAGAAGGAAAACAGAGGACTCCTAAAGGAGGATTGGATTGAGTCTTTTCTATACTCTCGAAGATCTGGATTTTTCCGACAACCTGGCACTACTGTCCCATACACACCAACATATTAAAGAGAAAACCAGCAGGTTGCGGACATTTGGGCAGCAGGTTGGGCATTATTAGAACCAAGAAGATAGAGACAATGACACTGAACATGAATAGACAAACTCCAGTTCAGGTGAATGGAAAGGCAGACAGCTTCACCTACTTGGGCAGTATCATTAGACCCGAGGGCGGCACAAGGGAGGACATACAAAGCAGGCTGAGCAAGGCAAGGATCGTGTTTAGGGGAATGAGAAACATCTGGAGATCTGTATAATACAACACCAAGCTCAAACTCTATCAGAGTTGCGTAGTATCAGCACTCCTATATAGATCGGAATGCTGGAGAGTGATGGAAGCAGATTTCATCAAGCTTCGATCCTTCCACACCACTTGCCTTCGAAGAATACTTAGGATATTCTGGCCTGAGAATATCTCCAATGAAGACCTACTAAGGAGATGCGATCAAGATGATATGGGCCTAATTATCAGAAAGCGGCGATGGAGGTGGATTGGACACGTTCTCCGGAAAGACCCATAATCAATCACAGGAACAGCATTGCACTGGACCCCAGATGGCAAAAGAAAGAGAGGAAGGCCGAGAGCAATTTGGAAAAGAACGGTGAATAAGGGAGAAGAAAGCTATGCAGCTTCCTTGGGGTTCACTGGCTAGGCGAGCTCAAAATAGGCGGAGGTGGGGGGCTTTGTTGCAGCAGATTATGATCGGTGATTGAAAGAGTAAAAGGAGAAAAATTAATCTATTTACTTTTCGCACTTGGTGTTATCTGTTTATTATTACTATCGGCTTACATGGAGCTTTCACACAAGTCAGCAAACGATCTGATTGGAGACCTGTGGTGTTCTCTGGAAGCTGAGTGACAACAAGTCTCCCCAGACGTCCAGCTCTCTCCTCCTCCTTCGATAGCATTTGCAAATAAATTTGCATCATCGCAACAGCCTCTTACCATTGATTTCTTGCTGGCAGTGGCCGTTGGTTTATACTGGAATTTGAGTGGCACTAAGCCTCCCCAAGATCCCAGTTCTCTTCGCACTTGTCCAGCAGAGGTCTGGCCAGTGCTCCCTCCTCGGTCTTTCCATCCTCCTTGACCCTTCTCGGCTCTTTGGTATCACTTTTTGGGGGAGGGAACGGTGGTGAAATAATAGAGAGATGCATGATGGGGGTGTAGAACATGTAGATCTGCAGTTTCGGTGTTCTTCATATTGTCTTGTGTTATTCTCCGCATTCAAGGGTTTCCCTTAATATTTCAGCCGTTTTCCTTATCGTTAGGCGTTGTATTTTTGCAGCTATTCCTCTGATTCCAATTTCTGACATTCTTTTTTCCAGGTTTTTCGGGATTAAAGAAGTAGTAGTAGTAGTAGTAGTAGTAGTAGTAGTAGTAGTAGTAGTAGTAGTAGTAGTAGTGTTCGTCTATGACCGTCTAGCGTTGTGATCTTCTAATCTTATTTTTGTTATTGTTTGTTGTATTGATGCGTGTATAATACTTAGAACAGTGTTGATATATTAAAAGCTACATTTTTAACAACGGATATATAATATTTACAACAGAAAAGGACAAATGACATTTTGGGGGTTTTTACATCGGCCAATGGAGAAACATATCTGGTTCATCTTTGGTATTAAATTGACGGAACCTCGAAAAACCTGCAATGAAATATTCATACAACTCGAAGTCTTGGTGGTATTTACAGCAGCTTCATTCCAGATGTTTCCCCCATTGAAAAGCTGCAACGCTAGACCTAGATTTTTGCATTCAAACATTTCCTCTACTTAAAGCCATTACTGTCTGTGGACCGCCTTTTTTCCTCTGACTACTGATTCGACTACCCCTCTCTCTGACTCCCGACTCTTGACTCCAATCATACATGCCTTTCAAGCTCTCTCTTAAAGTTTACATCATCTTAAGTGATCTGTACGTCATGTTACGTCAGACTTTAGAGATCAAACCTATTTTTAAATTATTGTTTTTGTTCAAACATTTTTTATTAAAATATCGTAACATAAAAAAAAAATTATCTGTAAATATTCATTTCGCTATGATACCAGGTTGACAAGAAAATTCTTGCGGTTTTTAACTTTTAAATTCAGATTAACATGTCGGCTCAAGTAAAAATTTATTGATCGAAATAAGAACAATCAGAATCGACATAACGAAAACAAGTGTATTTATGCCAGTCACGAAAAAAATATTGTGTTTTGCAGCGATGAAATCGCTGAACGCGTTTTTTATATC
Organism: Euprymna scolopes; assembly: GCF_053919585.1. Lineage (NCBI taxonomy): Eukaryota > Metazoa > Mollusca > Cephalopoda > Sepiida > Sepiolidae > Euprymna > Euprymna scolopes. The sequence continues at coordinate 103,917,860 of NC_136482.1, read as the reverse complement.
GCTTAGGTTTTTGAAGCATTTCTCACGCAGAAACTTGTCGAAATGATTGGAAAAGTGGTAGTCGGTAGGTGAGAGGCCTGGAGAGTATGGCGGATGAGGCAGAGTTTCGTGGCCCAATTCGTCCAATTCTGCAGTTTAGTAACGTGCGGTCGGACATTGTCGTGGAGGAAAATTGGGCCACTTCTGTTGACTAATGCTGTTTGTGGTCGAAGTTTCTGATGCATTTCGTCCATTTGTTAACAGTACATTCAAAAAGCTGTAATCGATGAGAAAGGTCACAGACCACCACACCGTCAGCATGAACTTCTTTTGGTGCAACTCTGGCTTCGGGAAGCATCGTCGAGCTTCGTCAGCGTCTAACTACTGAGTTGAGAGTAGCCGATTGTCGTAAATCACCCACTTTTCATTGCAAGTCACAACCCGATCGAGAAACTGGTCGTTCTTGTTGCGTAAAGAAAGAGAAGATGACACTTCATAACGGCGTTTCTTTTGATTCTCGTCCAATTTGTGAGGCACCCTTTTATCAATTTTTTTTTTTTTTTTGTCTTTTCACTCTCTTTCAAGTGGTTGGAAATCGCCGTATACGTTACGTCCGATTCAGAAGCAAGTTCTCGAACAGTTGTGCGTGGATTGGCTTCGACTAATGCTCTTAATTGATTATTGTCAACAGCTGATGGCCAACCACTACGCTCATCATTTTCAAGACTCTCGTCGCCACCACGAAATTTCTTAAACCATGTGAAAGTTGCCAACATTCTAAGTAAAAGTGATTTTTGTGAAACGAACTAGATTCGAGATGTGAACTCCCTTACATTGTACTGGTCATCTTATACTTCTCTACAAACATATAATACGTAATCCTTCAAGCAAACTACGAGGTGCCTTAAATAAGTTTCTAGACTTTTTTTCGCGTGGACACTTTCATTAATAGTACGCACATGAAACTCTATTCCGCTTCGAAGTAATCTCCTCCAGATGCAATGCACTTGTACCGGTTCAACAACTTCTGGAAGGCCTCATGGAAGTCCTCTTGTGTGAGTGCGTCAATGACCCTCGTCACAGCATCTTTTATCTCCTCAATTGTCTCATAATGACAGCCTATAAGGTTTTTCTTGAGCTTAGGGAATAACCGAAATCACAGTGAGCAAGGACTGAACTAAAGAGGGTGAAGAACTGTCTTGATGCCCATCTTGGTCAAATAGTCTGTGACAAAGACGGAGCAACCTTGGGACAAACTTCGTGCAAATCTTCAGCATCTTCAGTTCCTCGCGAATAATTGTGCGCACAGTTCCCGCACTTGCACTATACTGTGCACTTATTGTCTTTATAGACACACGACGGTCCTTATCCATGAAATTCTTTATTTGGCCAATCAACTCTGGTGTTCTGACTTCCTTACTCCTCCCACACCTCTCATTATCCCTCACAAACTCTCTGCCTTTCTTGAATCTTCTATGCTATTCAAAAACTGATGCTCGATTCATGCAAGATGGCCCAAAAGCAGTCTGCAGCATTCCATACATTTCTGTGGCATTTTTCCAAGTTTAAAACAGAATTATTACATATCGTTCTTCTAAAGTCTTCTCATGTTAGGATTGTATTTTTGAATTTGGTGCGATGTATACCAATTCGTGCTGTAATTGTTCATTTGAATCTGAAATCATAAAAATCAGTCAGTCATCTCATAAGATGTATAGCAATAACATATTGAATTTTCAAGAATCCACAATAATTTTAAATGCCTGTACCAAAAAATCTGAAAACTTTATAAACTCATGCAAGCAAATGAACAAGTGATGCATACCAACTTTTATATCTTTTAAGTTTGTAAATATATAATTACGCTGCGTTTCGTTAATTCTGTTTTCAACTTTTTACTTTCGTTTTATAAGCACTTGTCAGCATGAGTTATGGAACATATTACAAAAGGCGCTTGTCCATCTTATACGCGATACTTCATCAAGCTGTGTTTTAATTGTTTCTTTGTCACCAATGTTTTAATTGTTTATTTGTCACCAATGTTTTAATTGTTTCTTTGTCACCAATGTTTTAATTGTTTCTTTGTCACCAATGTTTTAATTGTTTCTTTGTCACCGATGATAATGCTTGATCAGTTTAATCGATATTGGTGCAATTTCGCCGACTATAAGAATTGAATCCTATTAATAACGCAATGATGTCGTTAGAAAACCTATGAGTAAAAGTTCAGATGAACGTATCAGAGGTTTTACCGAGTCAAAATTAAATGTGAAAAGAATCAAATCAACGTTCGTTCTGTTTTTTTTTGTGTGTGTGATAATTAATAGGGATATGACAAGAAAATATTCTTATCATTGTTTTGACTCTCGAGTATATATCCGACACAATTAGACACAGTTAGCCAATAGAGAACCACATCACTCTATCTAAAAACATATAATATATTAACTGATACATACTCGAGAATCAAAATAATGAAAAGAATATTCTCTTGTCATAACCCTAGTTATTAATTGGCATTTTCGACATTTAGTTACTTAAAAGGACGTTGATATGCCGTAATGCAGTAGCGTTGCGAGGGTCTGTTCGCAGATTACTATTTGAGTCCGTTTGTGTAGACATACAGCATCAATTCATTTTTCCCATCTCTTATCGTCTCTCATTATTGTGATCGTTTTTAATAACAGACGTCGTAAACATTCTCAATAAAGAACAGCACAAAATTATTTAGAATATCTGATTCGTTTATTTGGCACGTCTCAATAGCTATTTCCTGTTTGTGACTCAATTTACTGTACGTATATCCCTAACTTCCAGGTGTTGTTACAACCATTCAAGTCACGTATGAGAATACGTTTACAGACGTCCTTAAGTCTGAAGAAGAGAGAAAAAGAAAGAGAGAGAGAGAGAGAGAGAGAGAGAGAGAGAGAGATCAGTTTACGATCGATACGGTTTTCCCCCAGGGAGCCCTCTAATCCTGGTCTAGGCCATTCACTCTGTAATCACTGTTGCGGATGGTATCACCTCAAAACGTCGTAGCAGTCGCTATCACCCAGCCGAAGTTCTAGCAGACGTCAACTAGGCTTATAGTATTGCTCTTCTTAAAAACAACATCAATGCGCGGAATCTTCTTATTCGTGTACAAAACGCATGCCAAAATGTTGGACTATTTCTGGATGCTCCCCAAACCAAATATATGCACGTGAACACCTCAACAGACACCCTTATTGTTTCTATCAGATCGTGTACCAATTGAATTTGTTCAGGATTTAAAATATCAACGACGATTCATTGACTAACTATGATATGAATACGCATATTGTGTGTGTATGGCAGCTAATTCTTTAAACAACATCTAGAAAGCTGCTATCAGGGATGAGACAAAAGTCAGTTTACAAGGCATCGGTTGAATAGATCATATTGTAGGGATCAAACCTTTGCGCCCTAAATGTTTCCCAGTCTAAGTAATTTGATGCCTAGGACAGTAAAACACTGTGATACGGTGGCCCTAGGATACGGTTTTTTCATACTCCGATTTCTTGAATGAAATATTAATTTGATATTTTTTTTCATTGCTGAAATCTAGTTGCAGAGAAATATGTCGAAAGCACATTAATCTCTTTCTTCGTTGATGGATCTGTTAATATTAAACATTTTGACATCTACATTTCTTTGTCTATCTCGAAAAGTTATTTCAAGAATACGTCTTCAACAGTGTATCGTCCATGTTCCACTTACATTTATGTATAGCAGGTAATCTACATATTCTTGGCCTTCGGGACAAGATCACAGTGTAGTATCGGTTCCGGCAGATACTGCAAGCTATGACTAGCTATGACTAGCAAAGACCAGATGTGGGGGCAACCCCACATGCCTGACCTTTAACCAGCTCCCATTTCCCACCTCTCGGGAGCTGGTCCCCTTTTTCCCCTTCCCCCTCCCTTCACTCCTCACATTAAAAATCGGCCTTGTGCCTAATTTGCTCGGTGGGGGAGCAAATAAATACCATCTGTTCCGGCAGATGCTGCAAGCTATGACTAGCTATGACTAGCAAGGACCAGATGTGGGGGCAACCCCACATGCCTGACCATTAACCAGCTCCCATTTCCCACCTCTCGGGAGCTGGTCCCCTTTTTTCCCTTCCCTCTCCCTTCACTCCTCACATTAAAATTCGGCCTTGTGCCTAATTTGCTCGGTGGGAGAGCAAATAAATACCATCTGTTCCGGCAGATACTGCAAGCTATGACTAGCAAAGACTAGATGTGGGGGCAGCCCCACGTGCCTGACCTTTAACCAGCTCCCATTTCCCACCTCTCGGGAGCTGGTCCCCTTTTTCCCTTCCCCCTCCCTTCACTCCTCACATTAAAAATCGGCCTTGTGCCTAATTTGCTCGGTGGGGGAGCAAATAAATACCATCTGTTCTTCAGATGCTGCACTTCTATTTCTTGTTCTCTTTCGGTGGAGGAGAAATCCTTCACGACTGAGACAATTTTTATTTTTGTACCTTTTCTCCACGTTAAAAAACGACCCTGGTGTCTAACTCTGTCCCGTGGAGAGGCATAGTAAATAGGTACATTTATGTATAGCAATAAGAATTTTCAATTCATGGGAAAGTGCGGGGCATAATGCGTATTGTAAACGATTCATCAAACACAAGTTGCTGCTTTGGCGATAAATTTATGATTTATACTTTCCCCAGCAATATGAATGTTGGCAAGGCAGAGAAAAAGGCATCACCTACTAGATTTTGAAGCCGGTTTTGGACTCTATCAAAGCAGGATAGAACACGCCAGGTAGTTCCTGTTCAGATATGGCAACAGTAATCCATTTTAGGACGTACTTGACTCTTATATAGATATAGGGATTGCATCGGCAGTGAAATACCTACTGAAGCGGTAGAATGATCCAACCATTTTACCAGCGATCTGATGTTTTGATGTATGTGTTCCATTTCAGATTAGGAATGAAAATCAGTCCCAGAAGCCTGTTAAGACATAGTGCTTCCCCAGGACGAGACCCATTCATTTCAATTCTTGGGTCAGATGTGAGTCAGAGTATTGATGATGAAAAGAGAGAAGCTTGGTTTTAGCTGCATTAAAATAACCAATCTTCTATTTACCCATTGCTCAATATCAGAAAAACTTCTTCATAGCTAGCCTTTGAAGTGTTGCCATGGATTATGGTGTCTACATAAATGTCTAAGAATGACATAAAATGTGATTTGGGAGATCATTGATGAAGAGGGTTGGACCCAGGATAGAACCCTGATATACGCCAGCATTGATAACTTGAGCTTCTGATTTCTGCACATCGACGGCTACTCTTATAAGCCTATCAGAGAGAAAATATTTAATAATTAAGAAGACATTTTCAGCTATTCCGTAGCTGACAATCTTGTGAAGTAGACCTTTATGCTATACCCTATCAATAGCTTTTGATATATCAAGAGCTATTGCTCTATAAACTTTCATTGGGAGATTTACTAATCCTAATATAAGCCTCCATTGAAAGATTCACTAATCGTATGTTATATTACAGCTATTACATCAGTTGTAGATCTAGCAAAACGGAAACCGTTTTACACATGACTAAGTTGTTTTCGCTTAGGTGGTTAAGCACTTTTTATTTTTCTTTCCTCATCTATAACCATTATAGAAATCACCATGCCAGCTACACTAGCCAGACTCTATGCAAAACATACGCATACATTGGATCTACTTCTACTTTAATTAGCGAAGGATCTCTAACCACACATGTTCATTTAATAATATAAATACTGATAGTAATCAAAGGAGCATCTTTAACAATTTTTACAACTAATTGGGCTGTTTTCAGTCAATCTGTCATATACCCAAAGTTCCAAGTCCTGTCACTTGTGCATTTTTGAAGCTATAATAACATCTCTTTAAAATAAAAACGTGATTAATACGGAAATCGAACTAATTTTCCAATAAAAACGTAATAAAAATAAAAATACAGCAACCTTGAAATCGCTTAGCCTCTACTAAGTCTCATAAATACCTTAATCACCAAATTGAAATAACTCCCATATTTCACAAAACATCGATGAACTTACTTTCTGAGAAATTAACCCTTAATTCTTCCTTTGCAGTTTAATTTCTTGATATATTACTCCACTAATCATTTTAATTATGCAGTAAGTAGGTAATCATCCGTCTGAATTCCTTAAGACTTTCAAGTTTCCTTTAACATCTATCTATTTAATTATAATTCATAATAACTGTCTAGATTTTCACAAATATTCTTAAAAAGATTTAATAACTGAATTCTTTACTTTCTAATCCTATTATTTATTTACAATTATCTATATAATATTACTACAACTCACATTATTAATAATTACTTTTAGCTTGTATATTATTATCATTATGTTTCATTATTATTATTATTTCCTTTTATTATCATCCATTTATTTATTATTATTATTGTTGTTGTTGTTGTTGTTGTTGCTGTCATTATTATTATTATTATTATTATTATTATTATTATTATTATTATTATTATCTGTATTCTGAAATTACATTTACTTTTCTTTTACTTCCACTTAATTTAGCTTCTAGGCATTTGCTACTCTATGCTGTTTTTAACCCATAGCCCAATTATTTCAATGAACCTCTGTCTGGGTCCCGATGACATAACACTTCTTTACTTCCGGTGCATTCTTTCGCCATCATTTCCGAGGCTTCTTATACCACTTACTTCCTCTCTAATTAAAAAAAAAAAATAAACGCTTTCAAAATTTTATTTCTGCAATCGCTTATAAACTGTTGTTTTCTTTTCTACAAAATAATTGGATTACACTCATGTTGGATTTTCAATTTGGATCTCAATGTAAATATTGCATTTTACAGTTTGGACTACTTCTTATAAGAACATAAAATCTTATGAAAAATTCGCCTTTTGGAACAATCTAACGACTGCATATACTTTCATTTGCAGTTTTCATTTTTCATTTCTTTTCTCTATTTCATGAACTCTTTGCATTAACTTTTTGCATATATAATTAGTTTTCATGATTCATATAATGTCAGTTCCAGAAAATCCCTAGCATCGTTATAATAATTGTTTGCTAAAATCTATCCTCTGCTGAAAAGAAAACATTCTTTAAAATTCCGCGGATTAAGGAAATCTTAATACTTCTTTTGAAGTACCATGTCGAACAATATATTCTTGTAAATTATAATTTATAGTAATTAATGGTTTATATATATATATATATATATATATATATATATATATATATATATATATATATATATATATAACTTGCAGCATAAGTAACGCCATGTTTCAAATTAAAATTTAAAAGATGCTACTTCCTTTCTCTTTCTTTATTTTCCACCCTGTCTCTCTCCTACTCTTTCCCGTTCTTTAACTCCCTCGCTCTCTCTCTCTCTCTCTCTCTCTCTCTCTCTCTCTCTCTTTCTCTCCCGTTTTCTCTCTCTCTTTTATTTATTTTTCTCACAATGTTTCTTTATTTCATATTTGATTGATAAGCCTCTCCCAATATTTTGTAGAAAAACAGGAGGGGGGGGGTTGTTCACTTTCTATCATTTTATTGTTTGAATATGTTAAACATTTAGGAAAGATTCGCTTGTCCAAAATGTCAAAATATTTGGCGAAGTCACAAATCAACGGGGAAGGCTGAATTCATGCCTTTTCTTTCGAACGACAAGAGCTAGAACTCGAATTTGGGTCGACAAGTTCGGTTGAAGTATTATTTTTTCTTATTTATTTGTGTATTTCCTTTCTCCTTCTTTACTTTTTATTGTATATGTTTCGTCACTCCTCTTTTAATATGTATATATATATATATGCGTGTGTGTGTGTGTGTGTGTGTGTGTGTGTGTGTGTGTGTGTGTGTGTGTGTGTGTGTGTACACCTCCAATGACATTCAGCGAGTGACACTTCCGAATTTGGCCGTTCTGGATCCCAGTTAGTCTCTTTGTGCTTGGCAATCACTGGCGATGAACCTGGATGTTGAAGGGTCCTGTCCAGCAAGTTACTACGTCCTCCCACGTTGTTAAAGATCAGTAGAGCAAATTGTCCGGCGCTTATTACCAAAGGTTGAATCGCTGGGGAGCAGAGGCCATTTCAAACCAAAACAAGAAAAAATAACACTTCTACGACTCGCCTTTTTAGATAACATAACAATAATTATTCGTAGAAAAATTTTACACTCTGATCAGCAACTTAATCCCTTAATATTCATGTCTGGACGGAACCACTAAAATGAAATACAGATAGAGGATTTACGCAGGATCGTGCTTCACTGGACCCCTAAAATGTATCCCTTACACGTCTAAGGATGTTCAGCAAGTGACGTCACCGAATTTTGTCGTTCTGGGTACTGGTTTGTCTGTTGGTGTGGCCTCGTTCCATTGGTTCACTGGTAAGTTCTCTGGCTTCACTAATTCTCTCGGTCTGAGTCTGTTTTGTTACACACGTAGGGGAGAAAACAAGGTGGCCGAAGAGATTTATAAGTTCATGTATTGAACTTAAGTTCGAGGATTTAGACTTTAAACAACGTGTTGTTTAGTGGAGGGTAAAGCAAAGTCAATCTGCGTGGTTTACAATTTCAGTTATCAAATTTAAGTTTGCTGGTTAGACTCTCAACAACGTGAAGATTGGATGGGAAGTAGAGAGAAGTCTCTCAGGTCCTATCTCTCTCTCTCTCTCTCTCTCTCTCTCTCTCTCTCTCTCTTTCTCTCTCTCTCTCTCACGCATTCTTTCTCTCTTTCTCTCTCTCTCTCCTTTGCTCTCTCTATCCCTCTTTCTCTTTCTCTCTGATCAAAAACAAACTGAACTGAACTCAAATAAAAACTAACCATGTGTCTGGGGCTCCTGATACACGGACCTATATCGAGAATTCTCGGGGATGCTTTCCTATCAGTAGAATTCAATTCTCACTCTGGAAATATATTATTAGGTTGGTGCAAAAACAATATCGTTTTCTCACATATGTTACTTTTATATATACTTTCTGAATTGATTCATTAATATATAGCCATGTTATATATCATTTTTAAGCGCGTTTTTCGCTCTATCGAATCGTATAATTCGTTACCGTTCTCAATCTCTTATTTATTTTTTGTAGGCTTTTCAACAGCATTGACAAAATTCAAGTCCACACGATTTCCTTGTCCCAGTTTAAACTAGGCTGAAAAGCTGCCGAGACATCTCGTGATATCAATGACGCGTTTGACTCAGGAACCACTAATGAACGTGTGGCACAACGATGGTTCAAGAAATTTCGAAATGGTGACGAGAGCCTTGAAGATGAAGACGATCGCGGTCGGCCGACTGCGGTTGATAACGAATATTTGCACAAAAAAAATGTTATGGTGACTGTTTGGTGGTCTGCGACCGGTCTCATCCATCACAGCGTCTTGAATCCGAGCGAAACAATTACGACAGAGAAGTACTGCCGACAAATTGACAAAATGCACTAGAAACTCCAACGGATGTGCCCGAGATTGGTCAATATGAAGGGACCAATTCTCCTTCATGACAACGCTCGTCCGCATTTTGCTCAACTGTCCCTGCAGAAGCTGAACGAATTGTGCCACGAGACTCTGCTTCATCCGGCATATTCACCGGATCTCTCGCCCACCGATTTCTCACTTTTTCAAGTATCTCGACAACTTCTTGCGCGAAAAATGCTTCAAAGCTGAGATGATGCCGAATCGGCCTTCAATGACTTCATCGCTTCCAGAACTCCAGATTTTTATACTAATGGGATGAATAAACTGTGTCGATTCTAATGGTTGTTATTTCGATTAAAAGTTTATTATGAAATGAGTTATGATCTTTTGAAGTTGAACGTCAAAAATGACATTATTTTTGCACCAATCTAATACCAGACTACTAGTGGCCAATGATCCCTCAGAGGGGGTTCGTATCTATCCTTCTTCTTCCTCCCTTTTTCTGTCTTTTCCTGCTACCATGAACGGCAGGTTCTCTCATCCTACTTCATAATCATTTGATTTTCTTTTCCAGCAGATAATTTCAATTTACAGACCCTTATTTGTCAATTCATGATTTGGACTTTTGGATAGCAATTTTAAAAACAAAGAATCAGCTAGTCACTTTTGAACAAGCTTAACACTATTTTGTGAATCGGGTTATGAGTATCCTGCCCTGTCAGTTCACAATTTGGTAAAAAAAAAATAAATAAACAAACATCCACATAAAGCTTCCGCTTTCCGAAAAGGGTTAGATACTATTTTGTGAATCAGACTATTATTGGTCATCGTAAATTCATAACCCAGATTACGAAAATAATTTTTAAGACTACTTAAGAACCACCGGTCAGAGAGCAACCCAAAGTCTTTTTGAGCCAATTTATTATAACTTTGGCCAATCTCCTTTACTTTTCAGTAAGCAATTAATTCGTTTTCTTTTTCTTTTGATCGAATTTATATGCGACATATAGACTATTTTCTTTTTGTGTTATTTTACCTACCAATATTGTAACATTACTCTCTCTCTATCTCTCTCTCTCTCTCTCACACACACACACACACACACACACACACATACAGTCTCTCTCTCTCTTTTTCTCTCTCTCTTTTTACTTAACGTAATTAAATTTTATTCTGATGTTGACTCGAAAAGAATCGAAAACGTTTGTGATACAGAGGAATTTTAACACAAAAGTTAATTAGAAAATTGAAAAAATAAGAAAAGTTATATTTAATCTGAACATCCTGTTATCTTTATCAATGTTTATTTAAATGAAAATGTGTTGCCTAAATGTATGATACATATGTAAAATTTTAAATGATTATAATATTTAAAATATCAATCTTAACAAAATAAATATTTTTCCAAATCTACAAAAATACATAGGCTTAAGGTCTATGCTTGTTAAATATTGCATCTCAAACCACGTAATTTTGTTTAATAGGGATAAAATTATAAGAGGAATACAACTTCTCTAACAATTGTTATTGAGAAAGTCTGTTTTGGGAAATAATTAGTTAACTTTTTATAGCATAGCATTTGCCTATGTCCATTTTGGTATTGCACCTTTGGGTGGAATTTTGACTTTACAGTTAGTTGGTAACAAGTTTTAGGGCAGACTGGCAGCTCACTTACAGGTCCGCTATTTTGAACTTAATTATAGTTCTCTTTACTCGTCTAATCTACAATGGGATTGACGAAGAAATATAGACTCTCGGGAGATGGCGGGATATATCTGCCTTTATAAAATATTATGTCAGTTAATGGAAATTGAACAATTGATTAATTATCAAACTGCATGCTAATTATTAAACTGCATGCTTCTTTTTCTCAAACTAGCATTTCTACAAACGACATAACTACCCGGCCCAAATCGCCAGCTAAATTAGCCCACTTTGATTTAGCAAGATGAAACAAGAACGGAGAAAACATCCAGCAGCGATGTCCTTGTTTTTATCTCGAGTTATTTCTTGCAAATAGGACAATAGCTGTGTTAGTTCATTTCTCACAAGATAAGCTGAAAATCTGAATTGACAATTTTAGGGTTGTGCATTATCCACAGATCTTTAAAATTGTAATTAAAAGATCCCTACTTAATTAAACAAATTGCATTTGATTAAATGTTATTAGTAAGAGTTCGTGTTCATTTATTTTATTTGTATCAAGTTCAGAGAGAAATGTAAGGAGTACTAAAACGAATAAATTCATACATTGTTTTCGGTGAGCAGATAACAATGTGGAAGTGTTAATGAACTGTATGTATGTGTGTGCGTTAGTGTCAGAATGTGTATGCTCATGATTGGATTGTACGGGTTTAGGAATGTATGATTTAGCTCACTCCGACGCCCGACTATGGGGAAATGGAAGCTGGAGTAAAGATGCTAACTCTCTCGTAGACTTTGGTTCAAACTTTTTATTAAAGAAAAAAATTGGTTTATGCAGTAAATTTGATCAATTTAAAAAAAAGTCATCTTGATTGGCTTAAAACGTTTTATATATATATATATATATATATATATATATATATATTATATTATATATATATATATATATATATATATATATAATTAGTAATTGTCTGTATTTTTGAGATGAGGTGTTTTCATTGATTGAGATTGTCGGACTGACTTCCTCATCTTGGTTGTTATTGTCACAACGTTTCGGCCGTTTTGCCCTCCGGCCTTCGATATATATATAATTATTTACTATATATATATATATATATATATATATATATATATATATATATATATATATATATTCAGGTGAATGCATGCGCAGAGATTTATGTGCAGAAACGAGTTTAAGTATTTTCATTTTGGACACCGAAGGTTGAACTTCGCGTTCACTAAATGGCCAAGAACCTACGCAACTTACACGCATATTTGACACAACGAAGCAGCGAGAACGCGTTCAACACGTACACGTATTAAGACAGAATAAAGGGGAAAAGAACTAATATACATTTCAGAAAAGTAGAACAAAAAAAGACTATATAACATATATATATAACAAAACCGATAAAAACAAAATAACAAAGAATATAAATAGTTATTTTCAAAATCACAGCATTTAATTTTGATATACGGTGTAAACATCTCTCAATATGAGCAATAATAAATATAATTTACCATTAAGCAACCAATACACCAGCTATGTCTTTCTTCGTTTTTCACTTATGAACAATTTGCTTGCCCAAAAATGTTAAAAATCTTTTCAGCAGAGAAGAAGAATCCATGCGGTATTAATAAACTTATAAACCTATACTTAAAATCTAGGTCGACAATTCCAGTTTCCGCGTTTCAGTAGCCGTTACTTCCCAAATCACTGGCTATATCATCGCACGATCTGACAAGTACTTTTAAATATTTCCTTGGACAGTTGAATCGGTACCGAACGGAACTTTTCGTTGAACAGAACCGAATCACATCTAAGCAAAGGAGACAGACCAATCGGAAGTACTTATCGGCGACTGATTGATCCCCGCCTTAGAAAAACACCTGCTACCAACTAATGACGACACTTAGAAATGTAAATAGATTTAAAAAAAAAAAAAAAAAAAAAAGAGAGAGAAAAGAAAAATGGGCGATGCTGTACTTCCGGCGTTTGCTTTTGTCAAAACATTGAAAATCTATATTGACAACCAAATGAAAAGGAACGGTCTGTTTCGGTTTGTTTCTTTTATGACGTACCAATCCTGTTTTGGTTATTTCATAACATACAATCTCTATAATAATAGCTAGTTGCTAAGCCAAATTCATGTTCGTGCTATGTTATTCTTCCACCCTCTTTTTAGAAGATGGGTTCGTCCGATCGCCGAAGGTGCCGTGCAATTTTAATTTTGATGTCATCTGATGCCGCTGTTGTGGCAAACATGACACTCAAACTAAAATACACTTTCTTAATCTCCGTATTAGAATAAAACTGTAATATCTGTTCTGTCCAAAGTAGTAAAATAATATCGTATGGGTCTGTATTCGGGTTGCAATTGAAAGAATGGAAATATGTCGCAAATAAGGATTTTTCAGACACAATAACCAGATATATTCTACATTTCATTAATCAGAGGTCTTAAATAAGTATTCTTCAGTTTGAACAAAGGTGATACAATAATATCATGGGGTCTGTGTTTGCACCGAACGTCCATAGAATAAAGGTTGCAATATATAAGAGATGATACGACTGTGAAATTTATACGGATTCAATTAGTCTATTATTAACGAATGTGAGTTAATAAACGTGTGTTTCCTTGTGGCCTTTTCTTGTATATTTTAACAATAAAAAATACATGCTGAAATAAACTTTAGCTCAGGAATTGGGCCACAACCTCCGTTTGATCGAACATGACTTCATACATGAAGAGAAAGCGAAACATGCCGAAAAATAAGGTTGTCAATAAGTAATTATCGTTTTTTTTAAAGAGTTTTATAACATTTTTAAAAATGCATTAAAAAAAAAAGAAAGGGACACGATCTATTAAACAGAAACTACCTTATTCAATATTATTTTATACAAAAAGAAAAATTTTTTATAGTAAAGTTGTGCGTTATTTTTGCGTTAAAGTAAATACAATCACGTTGTTCTATAGATTTTAAAGACAAAAATTCATTTAATCTTTGATTTTGAACAATTTGATAGCATAAAACAAACCAAAACGATCTATTTACAAAACCATATCTTCTATACAAAATTAAAAATCATAAGATGAAATATTATTGTGGTTACAGTCTTCCACGCTAGTTTAAATCTCGATCGACATTTTATTAACTCTCTTAAAATGTCTAACCATATAAACCTCGCCCAGTTTGTACATTGATAATTATTTTATTAAAATAAATATTTGAAAAGTCAGACAATGCTGATTATATTTCTACGCTTACAACTTATTTGTTGCGAAGAAAATAGTGTTTATTACGATGTATGCAATTAAATATCTTCCTACTTACTTTCCATCTCTACAAGGGTAGAGTTAGACACGGGTGTTTATCTGCTTATTGCCAACCAACCACCGTGTCGTCAGCGGATAAACCCACTTCATTAATAAGGTCTCCTTAAAAAAAATGGTCTTCATTCAGTTTCTCATCTGTCTTAGCTATCTATGTATTTCTTTCGTAACCTCTAACTCTATGTTGATTCAACCACTTTCCTAATATCTCTGAACATTTAGAGGAAGAGTAATTCACTTTTTTCAGCTAAGTAACGAGTACATAGATCAGATAGCAAAATAATAGAATTCTTTACTTCTATATTATCTTTAAGCATAATATAATCTTTTACTAGGGGGAGGATGTAATCGTTTATTAAAGCCCGGAGGCCACTCCAGGATAAGGGTTAATGAGTGCTAGGTCACCGGTGATACAACATCGTAGTGATCGATAATGGTGGAGCTTGGTTTGTTTATTTATACTTGGAAATGGCTATGTTATAGTTACCTGGGAAGTAACTCTACGGTATTGTATTCCATAGTTTAAGGAAATAAATTTTTCTCGCGGAATTTACGTTCAGTTTTAAGCACATATATATAATAAAGGACATTGTTGGCAGTTGTTGTAGCTAAACAAGTGTCTGCCGCGAATTCGAGGCATTTCTTAACAGATATATCACAGTTTATGAATTTTCAAATGAAACCAAAGTAGAAAAAATAATGACGGTGGGTGTAACACAACGAGTCAGTGATAGATCACTGAATATTATATATTTCATATATATCTTTGTATACGAAATATTATATATCTTTATATAAGCACAATCACGTTGACACACCGGTTCTCACCAGACCACCGAAGTTAAGCAACGTTTGGCCTGGTCATCACCAGATAGGTGACCATTTGAGAAGGCGAGACGCTGGATGCAACGCGAAGTAAAATACCAGAATGAGAAACTGGCGCGGTCTATCCTTTTCTCGAAGATAGATGGGAGTCTCTTAAGCCGTGGTAGGCACCCTATCTAGTAATGGCGTCACGAATTACACTACAAACTCGTGTAGTAAGTTCAATCTCAGGTGCGACCGCGCTGAATGGATGGATATATCTATATAATTAAGCTGAACCTCTGTGTGTCTGTACACAAATAGACCCCTGTATGGTTTACTATTATAAAAAACTGACCACATATACAATGAAAGAATAGGTATCAAGGATCAAAAGTGGGTATGTTTCGTTTTGAACAGTAGTGGTTTATTCAAATTGTGGGGTCTGCGTAGGCACCTGGCCCCCTAAAGTAGAGAAATAAAAAAAAAACTTTTACAAAGGTTTTTGATATAAATGCGCTTAAGAATACTTAGGTATGTTTCCGTTTGAAGAGGGATGGTATAATAAAAGTGTGGGGTCTGCGTTCCCGCCTGGCCTCCACAGAATGGAAACACGCCACAAACTTTAACGAAGACTTTTGATATCTATCCGCATAAGTATACTTTGATGATTATGTTTCAGTTTGAAGAAATACGGTATAATAGAAAATTATGGGGTCTGCGTTCGCGCCTGACCTCTATTGTCACTTAACTTAACAAGTTTTTTTTTTTAATATAGATCCACATAATAATATTGTGATAAGCGTGTTTCAGTTTGAACACGTGTGGTATAATAAAATATAGGGTCTATCTGGCTTTCATAGAATGGTTTTTAATTTTTTTTTTTTTTTTTTTACTAAAATATAGTTTAAGAAAAATAAGTTGTTTGTTAGCAATAACGAAACTAATTTCGGAGACTGAAATAGGATTTGACCAATATTCAAGTCCAACGTAAACAAGTTCTTGATGACCCGTTCCACTTAAGTTAACAAATTTACCGAATTTCCATTACTAACAATTACTATATTGTTCAATTGACTACTGTACACTCTTGACCCTTATCTTCGAGTGGTCTTTAGGCATCGATAAGTGGTGATGCCTATGTAAAATAAATTAATAATTTATGATAAAAATGGAACATTTAAACTATTTGATATTATTTTCTGTCACTGTTCTTTCCCCCTTTAAATAACTGATTTTATTTAATATTAAAGTTACTTAAAAGGTGTTTAGGCCTTTCTATTTTTACCATAAATGATTACAATGTTAGCCAAATCCTATTTCAGTCACCTATATTGGTTTCGAAAAATACCCCCAAACAAATTATTTTACTTAAACTATATTTTATGGAAAAAAATAAAAACCATTTATATTTCAGATGGCGTTTTGTTTAATATCACTGAAAATGAAGAATTAAATGATGAGGTCGATAGAGTATGCAATAGCAAAACACAGACTCGATTTTATAAAGTATAAATGAAGATTGTGAAAGGCAAAAATTAGTTCAGTCGAAAGGAATTCGTTTTCCTCTGATTGACAAGGAAAGAGCGGATACTGAATTTTTAATTATTCATCGACAATAAAATTAAAACTATGTTTTCCATGATAACTTTAGTTTCGATACCCCAAATTTTGAAGGTATTTCTTTACACGCACACCTTTTCATAATCTTTCATACTATCAGGCATCAGGGTCCATTTTTTTAAGGGTCTTTTTGACCCCAGTCAATGATATATATATATATATATATATATATATATATATATATATATATATATATATATATATATATATATATATATATCTTTTAGAACGTGTCCTTGCTAAAATTGTTTTTGTTTTTTTTTTTCTGCACAGATCGATTGGTCTATAGATGGTTTTATTATACTCGCCGGGTCATCCGGTGTTGTCCGGAAATCAATGTGGTTCTTATATATTAGAAGACGAAAACAAAACGAAACATTGTTTATTACCTTGCCATTAAGTTACACATAAGATCAGATGTGGGTTTGAGATGTCATCGCATTGGGATAAGCGCACTTTAGTCTACAAAAAAAATGCTTTGGCAGTCCTGTTGGCATTCTCTGGTAGGGACGTCTTAGGCGATTAGCAATAAACTAACCCCTTCTCAGAGTGATAGAATAGAGCCATACACCCACAAAACCACTATGGTATATATTTGTTCTTTTAAATATTCCAAAATGTAAAAATTTAAAACCTCCAATTGAGAAAATTCATCTGCCCCGCCCCATAAATGGAGGAAATAATGTCTGAGATAATAATTTCAAGACAACAGAACCAATAAAAAGTTACACCCAAAGAAGGATATAATGCCTGGAACAGTGGTCTAATCACCAGATACTGCACTATCCCATAAAGGAGAAGGTAATGACTGGGTACGCACGAACATATACTACACACCCATCCTCAGCGAATGAGGTAATGCTTGGGAGGGTGGTCTTATGACAACAGAACAGATAATGCACTACCTCATCTCCCTGAATTGAGCAGTAAAAGATAATACAAAAGTTCGTTGATCCAAGTAATAGTATGGTTGAAAGTTCAAACAGATACCAAATTTTTATTCATAAATGATAGGTTTTATTGGAAATTCCTGAAATTATCCTCGTTATCAACGTTTAAAAACTTATATAATGCGGGTAAAAATGGTCACGAGAATGACAATTATTTATAAAATTCGTTTATTTTAAGTCATGGCTCATGGCATGTCTGCCTGTTCTGTACATAAATACTTGTTTGTATCTGGAGAAAGTTACTGACTTTAAATTTAATGCGTGACGCGGGAAGCTGGTGTACATAATGCATTAAAAGTGATGTTTACCACGACGACGACGACGACGACGATGATGATGATAATGATGATCATGATCATGATGATCTCACGAGACGAACAAATGAAGATTATTTTCCAGTTCGCCGAAATGGCACTGCAGATGAATCCTTTCTTGATAGTTGTCCTGACTTAATTACGATAAATTAATAGTTAACGAACGCTTCATTTATTTCGGTATAATTTCGAGCATGGATAGTGAGACAGAGTAATTGAAAGACACTCAGTGTCTAACGTTGGCTATTATTTTCAGGCCCACGTGCCGACACGTATGTTAATTTTCTGGCCCTAATCAAATTCTTAGCACATCTTACTCGGACACATGGTCTCTTAGATCCGCTTATCGTCTTTCGCCCAGATTTCACCCCAGGCATCTCGTTTGAGATAGGAATTGGTTATCAAACGAGATGGTGTTTATTTGCTCTGTGGGGGAGCAAATAAACACCATCTCGTTTGATAACCAATTCCTATCTCAATTCTATTAAAGATCACTTAATATTACAGTTGATTATTTATACCATTTGGATTCTTCGGACTATCGTTCTCATCTTAAGTGTTATTCGCACAACGTTTCGGTCGATGTAACCTCCGACCTTCTTCAGGTGTATCTTGCCAGACTCTGCAATATTTATGTCGAACTCTAGACTCTGTGTGCCGAACTTAGGAATCTTCACGGAATTTCGAACAGAACCCTTTTACATAATGCAAGGGGGTAGCATGCTCCTATTTCCTAAGCCATGATTGGATAGAAGTCCTTAGTATTTCGCAATTGTAATTCTGGGTCGCCCGCACTGAAGAATGAACATTCAACTTCCAGAAGAATGAATTTTACCAAGTACTCTAACCACTGCGCCACGGGTTCTTTGCGTTCACAAGATAGACCTGAAGAAAGTTGAAGATTACGCCGATGAGAACAAAAGCCCGAAGAATCTACATAATGCGAATATGACTTAATATTACGTTGGTGCAAAAATAATGTCGTTTTTTTAACGTTCAACGTAACGTCAAAAACCGACATTACTTTTGCACCAACTTAATATATAACAAAAGGTCGTGCTGGTGAAAAATCTCCACTTGAACTTTAGTAATAAAGACACACGATGTGCATCTTTGTTCCGCTGAATACGTCGACGAAACTGCGAATAAAGTTAAGGGAATACTTTACGTATAAATATAAGATTAATTTTTAAAAACGCATTTATTTTCGATTCGGTCCTGAAATTGCATTTGTCTGCCTCTGCTGTGCACTCTCCTCATGTCCAAATTGAAACCCCAAAAAGTGATTCCGTCTAAGTAGCGCACAAATGCCAAAAAATCTTTATCAATTTAATTTTATAGTTTGCCAAGGTTGAATTACTTAAAACTATCAATAAAAACACATATAATTTTCACCATTATTTACATGTTTCAGACAAGGTTCTCTCTGATACTCTCTCCTCTGATCTCGAGCGCGTGGTTCAGTGGGGAAGACGTGGCTGGTTACCTTTAATGCATCTAAAACCAAACACCTATCCTTACATCATCAACGCTCTGATCCCCATCTGGCATCAATTTTTTGACGTGTTTTGACAAGCTTCTGGGTTGGACCTTTACTCCTGATCTGAAATGGAACACGTACATCAAGTCTGTTGTCAAGGTCGTTGGAAAGATGGTGTGATCCTTCTACCGCTCCAGAAGATATCTCACTACTGATGTAATTCTCTATCTATATAAAAGCCAAGTACGTCCAAGGATGGAATACTGCTGCCATATCTGGGCAGGAGCTGCTAAAAACAGTCTATTCTGCCTTGACAGAGTACAAAATAGACTTCGTGGCTTAGTGGGGGATGCCCTTTTCTCTACCCTGCAACCTCTCTCCCACAGAAGTGACGTTCGAGCCTATCCTTGTTTTATCGTTATTTCCATGGCAGGTACTCGTCTGAACTCCAATCTCTTGTCCCCCCTCGCCAAACTTTCACGAAAAACACCCGTCTAGCTGAACCCACTGTGAAAAATTTCCCTCACTCTTTATCTGTGCCTAAATCAAAACGTGGATTCCATGAACAAAGCTTCTTTCTTAGAACTGCACGCCTGTGGAACTCTGTTCCGTATGCCTGCTTCCCACCTGACTACAAGTTGGATGTGTTCAAGTCCAACGTTAACACATTCCTAATGAACCGCCCCCTTAAGTAAACACTTCATCAAATCTCCACACTAACGTAATGTACTTGCAATAACCCTTATCCCTGAGTGGCTTCCGGCCCTTGATAAGTGGTGACCACCGTGTAAAAAAAAAAAGAAAAAGTTTCTCTCGTCTTAGTCGTTACGATTTTTACGTCTCGGCCGTTCTACTCTTCAGACTTCCTCGGGTGCTTTTTATCGTAGCATTATGAGTATTTTGAATTGAATTGTTTATTTAATTTATTGTTATTGATTCATTTCATTCTTTTTTTTTTTTACATTTTCACCCCAAACAAGGCACATTGCCACTATCAGGGTCAGTAACTACTGGGGCACTATGTAGGGATTTGGGCACCTATTAATTCTATTAGTGTACAACTGTACTGCCTTTCAACACTCAATTCATTAGCTGTGGCGGTGTAGTATCTGTCTTGTTCTCATAAGACCCTCTTCCCAGACATTACTCTCTCTCTCTCCTTTGTGGGACGGGTAGTGTAGTATATGTTCCTCTGTTATGATACCAGTATCCCAGGCTTGGGGGTACAAGTACCGTATCTGGTCTGTTGTGATTAGATCACCCTCCTCGGCATTACATCCTTTTACTATCATTTAGTGTCGCCCTTAATTTGTTTGACTAGCCATTAGATTCTTAAATATTTATAGGATACATTTAGTTGCATATATATTAGCTAGTATGTTGGAAAAAAAAGAAAAGATTCAAACAGGGAATATTTAGTTCGCCCCCACTGCAAGAACTTAGGCGGAAAGTGGAATTGAGAAGTCAGCGCCCCTGAGGAGGAGACACTCTAACCTGCAAAATGTGTCTGGGCAGTCCTGTCGGTATTCCCCGGTAAGGGCACCTCAGACGATTAGCAATAAACTAACCCCCTTCTCAAAGAGGGAACACAAAGAGTGAACCTCCTAGAACTGCACAGAACTAATCTCCCACCGCAAAATCCACAGGGAACGAATCAATACAGGAATGATCTAATCTCCGTTGACTTTTGGGGTCCGAGCACGAAGTGGTCAAGGAATTGACCATGCTGAATCGTGAAAACTGGGGGCCGATAAAGCAGGCGAGTATAACGTCACGTGTTAACAGAAGCGACGGGATGGAGGACATCTGGTTGAAAATGATCTTATAAAACCCTAAATAATTAAACGATCCACTTAAAACATGAAGTAATTCTCTTTCTCTCCTCCTCCTCCTCCTCCTCCTCCTCCTACTCCTTCTACTCTACCGCTCAGACAGATGGAGCAATATTAAAGACGCGCATGTAAGAATAGGATTATCATAGTAAATTTTCGCGTAGAAATAAGGTAGTGGAATTTTCAATTTCAAGATGGCTACGAGTTCAGGTTGTGACGTCACTGGCACGGGAAACGGATGTCGCAAAGTTGTGGATAGAATAGAGTTTTGTTTTTGTTTTGTTTTGTTTTTCTTTTCTATTCTTCTATGCTACAAGAGAAGGCGGTTGGGTTTTTTGATAGTTAATTACGTTGAGGTGTATGTTTTCTGTGCTTACGTGTATACACTGAGTAACAAGTTTTAATGTCCAATTTTATACTGTGATGCTTTTTTTTATTATTTTTAATAAATTACGTTAAGTGATTACTGGAAAAAAAGGGGTGGCGGTGAAGAAGAAAAACAAGGTGGGAGCTTTGACTAACACATTAGCACTGAAACACGAAATCCCGTCAACGAAGTGGACGAACTGTAGGGATCAGGAAGAGCGCACCGCGGGAATCTAGATATCGTTATGCAAAACGCGATAAACGCCGTTTTCAAAATTGCGAAACTATCATTGCCTGCAAAGTGTTTCATTTAATGATTCCACATTACTTCAAATCAAATTTTACATAACGTGATATTGGAATATATATACATTTTACATAATGCGACATATATATAGACAGACTATCAGATATAGCCGGCGTTGTCCGGTATTAAACGCAACATTAAATTCCTTAAAAAAGATAATGAAGTTAATAAAAAAAAAAAAACAGAAAGAAACTGAGACATGTGCATGTTAGTATTTGGGGGTTTTTCTAAACAATTCACTTCTTGTAAGTAAAAAAGAAAATACCCGAGCTGAGATCGAAACCGAAATCTAAGTACGATAACCATAAGGCTGGCTTGCCACGTCTTTAAAAAGTGTTTTCAAACCTACTTATTCTTATGATGATGTCATGTGAACGATTCGCTCATGCGCAATTGTGAAACAATTGACAAACAGATAAACATCCGATAACTCCCAAGTACCAATTTTTCCATTTTAACTCCTTAGCAGGCCTTTTTTAGGATGAAAACCGATTAAAAAGTTTCGGGCGTGTCTAAATACCCTATATACCAAATTTCAAGTCTATAGATAAAACATTCGTTGAGTATATAGGTTGAGAGTTGTCCTCACACACACACACACACACACACACATACATACATTCTCACTTTTATACACTAGCTGATGTACCCGGCGTTGCTTGGTATTAAAGGTAATGTTAAATGTATTTTATATATATATATATATATATATATATAGAGAGAGAGAGAGAGAGAGAGAGAGAGAGAAAGAAAGAGAGAAAGAGAGCGAGATAGATAGTATGTGTGTGTGTGCGTGCGTGCGTGCGTGTGCGCGCGCTCTCAACTAAATTGAGCTTTTAGTCGAATTCATCATTTGAGATATAGGGCCTTTTATTGAAACTTTTAGATTGAAAGAATTCGCATTTATTGTTCTAAGAACGTGTTTTTCGAATAAATTGCATGCAAATTAATATAAGAATTGCGTCGACAACATTTGTTTCAACACCAAAAACAGTTATTCGATAGGGAGACTCAAATATCCTTAATCATCAAGATAAGAAGAAAAAAACATGCATAGCGCTGGCAGCCAGTAACAAAGTATGGATAAAAAGTTGATTTAAATATAAACTTAATTATAAACTATATCGGATCGTCGCCTATGATATTAAAAGCAGGTTTTTTTTATTTAAAAATTATTGAAAAAATGTTTAATATACTTCGCCATGGATATGCAAACGACAACATGAAGGTTAACAATTTGCTTTGAAAAACGAGTGATCTTGTCGGTGTGTGTGTGTGCGTGTGTGTGTGTGTGTGTGTGTGTGTGTGTGTGTGTGTGTGTGTGTGTGTGTTCGAAAGTCTCTACCAAATTCCACTCTGAATATTTGGTTTGCACAGTCGAAATTTGATATATAGAGTATTTGAACCTTTAGCGCATATTTGATTTGATTGTTAGTCGGAAAAATTGCTGCTAAGGGGTAAAAATTGAAAACAAAACCTTTGACCTTAGCAGTGGAAATAAAATAAAACTTTACTCCCACTATTACTTTTGCACATGCCCAAAATTAAATATTCATAATTACAAAATCATTTGTTGACCATTCATATCCTAACATTCTGGTTTCGATTCTATCGGATGGTACCCAAGTCATACTTTTTATAATTTTTGAAATCATTACTATATATTTGATAATAATCAATAGAGAATTAGCTCTATAATAATACATAAGAAACCTGCATGAACTAAAATATACTATTGATATAGTGGAAGATCCTAATACTTTTTTCTCTTGTATCTATACTGAGCATATCTTATCTTTCAGTCTTACTAAATATTCGGTTTGGGCACCTAATCAGAATTTCTAATAACAAGTAAATCATACCCTAACACTTTATCCTAATCCTAAACCTACTAAACCATATCTAATCATCCATTCCTAAACTTACAAAACTATATCTAACCACACATTAACTCGTCTCTCTCAATCCAATACTGTAGCAAATTTAGCTGCTTCCACTGCACGAATTTTTACCTATACCCTCTCCCAGTAACAATGGAAATGGAAGCATAGTAATGCCCTTTTTTAACCAGGTTACCTACTAAAACCAGCCCATATATCTATTTACCAAATTACACATGACTCAAAACTTACTGTTTTACCCGTACTATATTGCACTCGCATCTCATGCCCTGCTATCATCTAAAATATAGTTTGGGCACAACTCGTAGTTCAATTCTTAACACCTACTCACACTCTAATATTATACTAGACCCAAGCTCACATGAATAAAAAATAAATAAATAAATAAAATAAAAGGAAAAAATAAAAAATATATATATACAAAAGAGAAAGCCTAAAACCACATTATCTCCTCCTAACAAGCCTCCTTACAATCATAGTTGCTTACACTGCATGAGCTCTACTCAACCCCTTTATCCAGTAACAATGGAACAACAATGTCCCTAATCCACTTTGAGGAGTGTAACTATTTAGCAGATATAACCTCTACAAACTAACCCAATAACATTAACTAACCACGCGGGGTCGCAGAAATACCTGGATTAGAACCCAGGCGCGGAGCAAACCCTCTCAGTGGTGACGGACCCAGTAGATCTTTCCAGATCATCCGTTTAGGAGAAGGAAAACTCTGAAACTAAACCAAAGAGGAGGGAGGCCTCTTCAGTCTTGGATGACAACCTTCCTAGAGATGGTGACTCAATCAAATTACCGGTTTGCAAACCTAAAATGCTTAAGGAGTAGATAGGTCCTGCCTATCGCCCGGCTTCCATACTCCTTCTTTGCCTATTAGTCAGGCGCAGAGATACTATCACAGTGATTCGACAGAAATACCCAGTGGTAGATCTTGTTTCTTGTCTAGGGCAATAAACGCCGTTTCCCCACTCCCGACACACCCCACCCCTAAAGCTGGGCACTTGAGAATGCTTGAGTACCACATATGCCTGAGCAATTAGATTGGGTTGACCTTCCTCCGATGGGTTGAGGGTACCGGATTGACAGTTACTGGCTGCTGTTTCCGACTGGTAGTACAGGAGCCCTAACTCTTTGGTAGCGCTTAGAGCGGCTGCTCCATCAACAGTTGAATAATATCGGGATGTTTGCAGTGCCATGGCGCGCATGGAAAGGGACCCTGCACTCATCCCCGGTGGGATTTCCTGAGGCCACAGTCCTAGTTGATGGAGGGTCAGCTGAAGGTCTACTTGTGATGCATGTGTGATATTCTGCATAACCTCCTGTTCGGCTTCCCCTAACCCAACTGAAACTCGTTAAAAAACATGATGACAGTACAATCTAAAAATAAGCTTAAACCAGGCTTAGGGTCAAACAAATCCAACTTGCCTCCTCCCTTGAGGCTTGCATTCACAAATATCCGTGGGCTTAGAACTAATTTAGCTGATGTTGAAGCATTTCTCCTAACAAATACCCCGGATATCTTAGCACTAAGTGAGACTAACCTACACTCCTCCATCCCCTCTAACTACTTTAACATGCCTGGATATCTCCCACTCTGCCGTAAGGACTCTGACAGACATATGCACGGACTTGGAGTTTACATTCGTAATATCCTTCCCTTGACTAGAGAAACAAACCTAGAAACGGATGATCAAGCCTTTATGTGCTTTAGACTAATCATGCAACACAACATTAGCTACTTTTACTTTCTCTACCGCTCTCCCTCGACCCAAGACTGCACCATAATAAACAAAGTATCTGACAGCATAGACACAGCACTCTCCTTCGACACTAGCGCCCAAGTACATGTATTTGGCGACTTTAATGTCCATTACAAAAACTGGCTTGGATTCTCTACTTACACAGATGCAGCAGGCAGCGCAACTCATAGCTTCTCTGTATCTCACTCCCTATCGCAAATTGTTACTTTTCCAACCCGCTTCCCTGATCAGGAAGAACAACACGCATCACTATTAGATCTGTTTTTGACCACAATTCCTGATGATTGTGTAACGAAAGCCGACAGCCCACTTGGGAACGCTGATCATGCGGTGATAATGGTTGAAATCGCCCTAAACTCTAGACCCAAAACTGAAGAGCCAGTGCTCAAAACGACGAGATATTATAAAAACGCTGACTGGGAAGCTATCAGAGATCTTATCAGAGACGCCCCATGGGGAAATATTTTTTCTCTTCCTGCTGAACAGTGTGCAACCGAGACCACTGAATGGTTCAAAACTGCAATCGAAGCGCATGTTCCCATGCGGAAATTCTATAGCAAGCCCCACTCTCCCCAATGGTTTACTTCGACTTGCGCAACTGCCATTGCTCAAAGGCAGCATGCATTCCGCAGGTTTAATCGACATAAGTCCAGTTCAAACAGACAAAAGTACATAGAAGCTAGAAGTAACGTTAAGAAAGAAATAGCGACAGCTAAGAGGGAATTTACGGAAACCACTAAAAAACGCATCGAAGCACAAAAACTAGGAACTCGTGACTTCTGGAAAATCTACAACAGTGTAGTAAATAATGGGCAATCAACAAGTCCCCCACTAACCAACAATCACGAGGTTCTTTGAAATCTGATAGGCCCTAAACTGGCATCTAAACTTCAGCCTCTGTCCCATCGTCGAAACGTTGCATTCCTCTGCCTGTTCTACAAGTATTATAATGGTGAATGCTCTGAAGAACTGCAAGCACTTGTGCCCCCACGACGTGAACACCCTCGACAGACCCGACAAGCTGCAAAATCCCACCCCCATACTGTAGAGATCCCTAGATGTAAAAGATATTTCTACTCCAGTAGTTTCTTCCCCAGAACTGCTAGACTTTGGAATTCCATTCCAGGTCACTGCTTCCCCAACTGTACTGACATGCATAAGTTCAAGTGCAACGTGAACCAACATCTCGCTGCCCTAATCCCTACATAGTACCCCAGTAGATGTTTCCCCTGATAATAGCCCCCTACACCAAAGTGGCAATGTGCCTTGTTTGGGGTGAAAATGTAATAAAAAAAAATTAAAAAAAAAAAAAACTTGATAATGAATTGCTCGATCTATGAGGGAGAGTAAGTTAATTTTGATACTCCGTCCTTCAAGATACATTCGAGCGGCAATCTCTTATTTGTACCTTTGTACAATAAACATGTTATAACTTATTCTGTGCTGAAACTCATTTTATCTGATTAATTTACACTGACTACATTCCCCTAGGTATATATCAAATATTTATGGGTTTTTTTTTTCGGCCGAGCAACGCCGGGTGATTTTTATGATTACTTAATTTAATCACATAAGTTAATATACTAAATATATATTTATATGTAAACTTACTAATTAATTAAGCAATTACTTTAACAGTGCTCAACACGTAGATAGAGATAGATAGTAAGTTATAATATATATATAGCAATTAAGCTACACAGAATATTCCGCGTTTCATCCATGCTAGGAAGCATAAGCCTGATGAACTCTAGCATGGATGAAACGCGGAATATTCTGTATAGCTTAATTGCCATATATATTTTATAACTTACTATATATATATATATATATATATATATATATATATATATATATTCAATTCCAATAAGAAGCAGCAAATAGTGACGAAATTTTCCTTAGTGGGCGGGATAAAAACAAAGCACGCATATATATATATATATATATATATATATATATATATATATATATATATATGATGTCGAATCCAGTAATTGAAAAAAAAATATGCTTCAAGTTCTTTATATCTTTCAAATATTTATTCATGATTTAATTTTACAAAGAAAGGAAAAAGGCAACTAATAATATCAATGTTTAGTGCTTTTGGGGTCATGAAGCCACTATTACAGACAGACTGATCTGATAACACGAGAATTAATGCCTGGGAGAATGACCTCATGACAACAGCACTTATAGTACACTACCACCAGCATCCTTAATTTAGTATGAAAATACAATACAATAGTATATCAATAGAAGTAGTAGTACAGTTTTGAATTTGGAATAACAAATCGCAAATGTCAATTAGTAAGAGATCAAACCATTTAATTTTTATCATGAGTTTTTTTTTATATACAAAAAAAAACACTGTGGTATCACATAAAATTCAGGTAATCTGTTATCTACCCTCGTATATGCACTCATAGCTGACCTTTGGTGTCATCTTGTCAGTCAAACTGTGTTATCAAACAAAGTAACCTTATGCATTTTACAAACCATATCTACATTAACTTCACAAACATAGT
This sequence comes from Euprymna scolopes, assembly GCF_053919585.1. NCBI lineage: Eukaryota > Metazoa > Mollusca > Cephalopoda > Sepiida > Sepiolidae > Euprymna > Euprymna scolopes. The sequence goes on along the minus strand of NC_136482.1, from coordinate 103,889,576 downwards.
ACTGCTACGTAATACACAACAATGTGACAAAATCAGATTCACCTTGGCTGCCCTCGTTCGAATATCCTTCAAATTCAAAATTTTCCATTTAGCGACGAAAATCGATTTTCAAGTTTGTCTTCTTTGATACGAATTCTTACTCTACTCGCCCTCCCCTCTCCTCTCCCACAGCGTTATCGGGGAAAAGGATATTTCTTTATTGAATATTAAATAAATAAAACTAAATAAAATCTTGCTTCTTTGAGAAATCGAAACGATACATTTTTTTTACTCCACGTCAATTCCCCACCACACACCCCCTCCCCAAAAAAAAAGACAGACAGTGCGAAATCGATCCCATCTCACAATCACTTCAATAATAGGATAAAATGAAAAATAAATACCATAAAAGAAAAATATAAAATTGGATGAAAGCACTTTTTTAATGTAAAAAAAAGGGAGATATTTATTTCGTATTCTTTATACATAAAAAACGACAAATGTCTGTCTGTCAATTATTAGTAAATGGTCATTCTTGATTCCTAGATGCAATGATATAAAATCTGTTTATAAAATATAGCAGGAACATGAGTCCCGTGATATGGAATCGGAGCACAAAGGAAATACGAAATGACAAAAACACATTGCACTAATTTTAAAGATATTTTCACCTCGATTTAACTTTGTAGTTCCATAACTTCAGTCGTATCAGTTTATGAAAACATATTTCAATATAGAATATGTTTATGTTTGTTCAGTTCTATTTTAGTTAGGGGAGGAGGAATAGATATTAAGACTTGGGGGATGGATGTCTTTCGTACTAGCCGTGATATTGTTTTTTATTAATTTGATTAAGAATATCTCTAGTTTGAGTGTGTTAGAAGCATTTTTAATTATTGTATAAGTTTATCCATGTTAATGTTTATAATAAAATAGCAACTAACGGTTTTCTATTTGTAGGGGATATTATCTGGGCGGGGGGATACCTAGATGATATTTTCCCGTGTCAGGGTTGGGGTCGGGGGGAGATGGGAGTAGTATAAATTTAAATTTTGGTTTAAATGGAGGAGAAAGGGGTTTGATTAGTAAAAGTAGCCAAAGGGCGTATTGGGGATAGATTTAATGAGTTATGTTGAATATATAGCGTGGGTTTATAAGGAAGTTACGTTAGTTATGCATATAAAGAAAAGTAAGCATAAATTGGTTGCCGGATAGATTCAATCTGACAAGGAGGGGGGGGGTCTGATAATGCAATAGGTTATATTTCTATTTTGTATCTAATGAATGAGCGTTGTTATAGATACAATTAGGGAGGGGTACTTGCCAGGTGTTGGGTGCTAGGCTTCGCATGTTAGAGAGGTTAATTAACGTTTTTTAGTATTGGAGAGAGTTGCAATTTAGGAGGCAGGTTAGGCTTAAGCGAGATGTTAATAGGGGTTATAAATATTAGTCCTGGTTTGAGGGTGGTTTATCAGCAGAGTTTAGGTTACTTCCGTATTTAATTTTTTTTTTTTTTTTTGCGCCTGCAACTGCAAATTATCTGATTCAGAATTGAGAATATATATATATATATATATATATATATATATTATTATTATTATTATTATTATTATTATTATTATATTTTCGATAAAATCAAGACTACAAGTACAAAATGAGAACATCTTATTGTGTATTTTTTATGCGTTACAATTGTTTCATAACTGCTCCGACAATTTTAAATATTATATCATTTCAAAATATTCCAAAACAGCTACTCTTCAGACGATCAAATGCACTATTTACACATGAATACATTGATAATCTCTATTTTTAGAGAACAAACAGTACGACCTACCTACACACCATATTTATATTTTACATTTTTAGAAAATATACGAATGCCTCTGCGGTGAAAACAATTTTTAAATTGCTAAAAAATAATAGTTAAGTTTAAAGAGAGTCGGAAGTAGACTTTGGATTTACTTTCAACAACCTCATAACTCTTGCTTCCCTTATTTTGTCCTTTAGTCCTCATATTCCATGATCGATGTTTGTGAGAAAGAGGGGAAAGTTGATGTCTTCTCGATCAAAATCTACCCATCTAATACTTAGTGTTGGTTAATTGAGTTTTTTACCATTTTCTTAGCTTCTTACATCAAGTGGCTTCAAGCCTTGTCTGGGGCGAATTCTATTAAAAAATGTTTAGTAAAATCCAAAGAAAGCACGAATAAATTATTACTTTTACATATGTTCTGTAGCAACATGAATCTATGCGAATAAAATAACTAGTAATAAAGGAGACTGTAAAGTTAAAACGAAAATTTAGATTTAAAAGCGGTTTAAAACGTGGGAGAGAAAGAAAAAGGTTAACTGTCCGTGTCTTTCTCTTTAGATTGCTGATATAGAGAAGGAGAGAAAATCGGCAAAAACTGCTAAAATATTAATGCCATGAGTGGCCTTCAAAATATCTGTGAATCTTGGAGAAACGCAAAAGATAAGCATTTGAATTTTTTTTTTTCGTTCTTTTTAAGTACAATGAGAAATAAAAATATTTTTGAGCACGTAATTAGTGCTCACGTGTGTACAACGTTTTTATTTGAATTGATCTCAAACTCTGTTTTCTACTTTACAAAGTTCCAGAAATAACTATGATGATTTTTTTTTTTTTTTTTTTTTTTTTTTTGTAAGTAGCACATTTTGTTCGTGTTCTTAAGCACGGTCGCCAATATTAAGCTTAGAGATATTTTCGCGAATCTATTTCGTTTTGGCTGCTTTTTTTAACGAGAAATCACGAACAAAAGACAACGATTTTTCATATTCGTACTTTTATGCTATTTGTTTTATTATCCGCGTTACGAACAAGGAGCCACATACTTAAAAGGCGAATATTTGATGTTCGTATTTTTTTTTTCTTTTTGTCGCTGTGCGCATTTTTTTTTTTTTTTTTTTTTCAACATGCTGTGTTTTTTTGGGGGGGTTGTATTGTTGTTGTTGTTGTTGTTGTTGTTGTTGTTGTGTTTACAGGCGTTTGATAAAGATTAAAAGGCAAATGTCCATGTCCATCGCTGAAATGTGTTTGTTTCACAAATATTTCAATAGAATGTGTCCCGGTGCATTTGATACGCTTATGCTCGTCCTACGTAAATACCCCCGACCGACTTGTCAATCAGCAAAATCATCTCCCTTCATTGTAGATATCGAACGCTTTCTACTCTCATAACTTCTTTTCTCGAAATGGTAGCCTTTGGAATTCCTTCTTTGATCCCTGTTTCGTCGGTCGTAACAACATGTAGAAGAAACATCTCGCAGCACAAACAACTCTCTACATAGGATTCCCCTGTAGGTATGACCCCTAATTCACAGTACCTCCTTACGTCTCAGTGACAATGTGTTTTGTTTTAGATGAATCAAAGTAAAAGAAACCATCATGAATAGAAAAGCTGTCAACCACCTCAGCAAAAGCAACTTAATGACAAACTATATGGATTCCGTCCAGCAAAATCTACAGCTGACTGACGTTTCACAGGATCAGTGAATTTATCGACGGTGGTTTCCTCGTTAAAGCAATAGCTCTTGACATGTCAAAGGCATTTGATAGGCCTTGATATAAAGGCCTACAAAATTTTTAGCTATGGAATATCCGCAAATATCTTTTCGACCATCGAATCCTTTCGCCTTTATAGGTTTATACAGTAGTCATCGATAGAGGCAGAAATCCAAAACTAAAAGAATCAAGGCAGGCGTTCCTCAAGGATTCATCCTGGCTCCAACTCTCTTCATCAACGATCTCCCAAATCACATTCTAAGTTCATTCATCAACATATACGCAAATGATACTTAAATCTATGGCAAGACGTCAAAGGCTAACAACGATCAAGATCTCTGAGTTTATCTCCTCCGCCATTGAGCATGTGGTGCAATGGGGTAAAAGGTGACTGGTTAATTTTAATGCATTCAAAATCAAGCTTCTATTTTTTCGCCACTAACGCTCTGATCTCCACTTGGCCACAATTGATATGAATAGATCTGCTATCGGAAACACACCCTGCTTCCACAAACTCCTAGTACTTACCTTCACTTCTGATCTGAAACTTTCGGCAAATCTTTTGCAAGATGGCTCAGACAATGGTTGTATCATTCTACTGCCCCAGAAGGTATCCCACTCCCGACGCAATTCTAGACCTGCATAAGAGTCAAATACATCCTTAAATGGAGTACTGTTAGCATATCTGGGGAGGATCTGCTTGGAGCACCCTATCCTACTTTAGTAGGGTTCCAAACCAGCTTCGAAACCTAGTAGGTGATGTCCTTTTCTCCTCCCTGCAACCTCTTTCCACAGACGAGAGGTTGCGAGTTCATCGCTACTCTATAGTTATTCTCATGGCAAGTTCTCACCTGGTCTTCAATATGATCCCCCCTGCAAAACTTTTACAAGTATTCGTCTAACCACTATCAACCATTTTCCTCGATACTCTTTCTATGCCTAAATTTAAACGCAGATTCCATGAAAAAAGTTTATTTCCTTGAAGTGGCCGCCTATGGAACTCTGATAAGTGGTGACACTCTTGTAAAACGCACACACACACACACACACACACACACACACACACACACACATATATATATATATATATATATATATATATATATATATATATATATATATATATATATATAATAGTAATAAATAAATAACATGTACCATCAGTGTCAACCAATAGAGAAACGGAGAGGGGGGGGAGATGCATAGAAAATTATAAGCAAATATTACATTTGAGTTGAACCGTTTGAGAGTATCATCTGACTAATATCAGAAGCTACCTAATGGAACATAGCATCCATCTTTGGGAAATACTTCCATATTATTCAAGGGAGATCTCTTTCGATAATTCTGTCATTACACTCCTCATATGCTGTTTCCAGTAATAAATACACTATAAATTTTCAGAGTATGACCCGTCCATTTTCTTTTTCCTGTAACTTTTATTTTACCAAGATTCAAAAGATTAACTGTTATTTTTTTAATTGCTTGTGGTGCAGTGAACTAATAATTATTTATTTTCGATAGAATAATAATTTCTTGTTATGAATTAATGTAAATAAATTTGCATTGTATGTTGTGCCAGGGTTAATTAAAAGATCTCAGGAATGCAATATCAATTTTATATCCTTTATCTGTTTTAACACTTAAAAACGTATCATTTTTTTCTTTAGAATGAATACATTTATATCATCTTGAATTTAAACTAAAATTTAGATTTAAAGACAGTTTTTACTGTTAACATGAATTAAGTTTCGTTGGTTTACGTTGATGTTGTTGTTGTTGTTAGTTAGTTAATTAGTTAGTTAGTTAGTTAGTTAGTTAAGTAAAAGTTCTTTTTGTGCTGCGGGCTTTGTGTTTTCCATTTTTCGTTAAAGTGCAACATTCTTCATCTGTGATGTTAATACTTTGGACCTTGACCCAATTAAGCAATAATTAGTCGAAAAGACAATTCGCAATTAGCAATTTGATAACCTAATATTAGAAGACCGAAGTATCGGCCGTATCGTCATTTAAGCTATGTTGCTAGGGCCGATATATCAGTCGTGCAGGGTCGGAAGTGTTAAAACAATGTATAGGTTACATGTAAAAAAAAAACATGGTGCTTTTTTTTTATATATATAAAACTTCAATATGTATTTCTGTAGAATTCGTGTTGCGTAGCGGGAACAACACATTCATATAACGGGGACGAAGATGAGACAATTATAATGATTACACAGAATTCATATTTATAACACATAGGAGATGAGAAGTCATTCTTGAAAGAGAGGATTCCGTTAACACTTTGGAAGTGTATTACTTACAAGTTCTTTTACAAATTGTCATTCTTCTATTTCTTTCGCTTCCGAAAGGGGCTTAGCTAACTCTCCTCCTTCACGACTCGACCCTGACTGATCTCTCTCTCTCTCTCTCTCTCTCTCTCTCTCTCTCTCTCTCTCTCTCTCTCTCTCTCTCTCTCTCTCTCTCTCTCTCTCTCTCTCTCTCTCTGATCTGGCGAACTGATCTCGAATCCTCTCAACTGGATATATTGAAAATCTATCTTTCTTTGTTATGTCAGAAACGTGCTCAAACATGTGCTCTCCTCATGTGGATTTACACATCATGTGTCCAACACATTTTTGGTAAAACAAAGACATTCCTTAATTTACATTGTCCGATGTCTGACCTAACTAGGTGTATCGTTATTTAGTTATTTCTAAAACAATTATGTATGCATTAACTTTTGATTACTGGGTTCAATTCTAGCCTTTTCCTTTAATAGATATTATTTTCAAACTTATTTACTTTGTTTATCTAATTATTGGTATCTGTCCCCTTACATATATAACACTATTACTAGTTTTAAGCGTAAAAATACATAACTCTAACCTTTCTGGAAATCTCCGTTATTTATTGAATGTATCATTCGTTCTGAATATGCACCCAAATCTTTTTTTTTTTTTTAATTTTTTTTTTTTATTATTATTATTATTATTATTATTATTATTATTATTATTATTATAATAATAATAATAATAATAATAATAATAATAATAATAATAATAATAAAAAATAAATAAATAAAAAATAAAAAATAAAAAATAAAAAATGAAAAAAAAAATAAAATGAAAAAAAACTTCCGTAAGACATTTCTTTTTCTTTTAACAATCGATAATGAAAATTAATTACGACTATGTGTTGCATCGCAGTAGTCCTGTTAGTGGAAAATTTTAGAGTTCAGTTTTCAGAGAGAAACAGAGAGCGGAAATTACACAAATCATGTGATTTCCGGGTGATGCCCAATTCCTTTCTCTTGGCCGGCAAGTTTTGAATGAAGAAAAACGTGTTTGCGTGACATCCCTAAAATTGGGGACGGCGGACAAAGATTTGCCTGGTTAGAGAACTCTATTTATTTAGCTTATCTTTCTCTTTTCACGCACGCACGCACACACACACACACACACACACACACACATATGCGAAATTTCTGTTCTTTTTATGATAAACATTTTATAAACCAAACGAGTTTCGGCGTGATTTTATATCCACGAAATGGCGATCTGGGCTCACAACGATCACAGTAACGTCAATGACGCCGACGATACAATCAATCCTCATCCTAAATAAATGATTTGATAGGGTGTATATACTTTCGATACCTCCGTCCAGTCTCGAAAGACATAGTATACCCTCTGTAGGGGCAGCTGCCACTGTAATTGTAAGACAAGGGTTGCGCAATTTCCAACCAAACCACCCCTGAATCGACGCTGTTTGAGTCCAGTGGCAAGGAGAAGTCTAGGACGACTGGAAACAATGCCGAGTTAAACGGGGAGCATATACAACACCTGGAAGTCCCAAATCGTCACCCATTTAGTACTGATCATGTTCAACGTTGCTTAACTTTGATGATCCAGCAGAAACCGGTGTGTCAACATGATTATGGCGTAAGGATGCATATAACACCATGCTTTTCTTCATCCCGTGGCGAGAGAAACAGGAGAGAAACAGGCGAAGAAAGCAAGAAATACTATGCCAAATAAAATTTATATTCGCAGAAGCATCGGAACGAAACGAAAAAAGCAGGTGCAAACGTAACGAGCACGATCCAAAAATAATAGAAAGGATAAAACGCGTAATTAATACGAGTACATTGCATCCATTTTAAAATGTAGCCGTTAAACATTGTACCAAGAAATTAATTGATGGCCGTAGATATTGCAAGCAACAAAGCCTATGAAGTGTCAGACAATTCGTCCACCACTTTCCTTTCAGTGAAATTGGAATATACATTTCAAAGTTGAAAGGTTTGAATATCTTTGAGAGCGGCTATGATAAATGTATGTTCTTCTGTTATTTCATCTTTCTCTGTCATCTTACATCAACTCAATATGTCAGTTTTCGCCAGGCTATTCTTATTGGCGAGAAATAAGAGAGGGGAACGTGATGATATTGGAAAGGTTATATATTACTTAACCTTTGTTTTACACACACACACACACACACACACATACATATATATATATGTTTCTATACACACACACACATACACACATACAAGGAGTGTTTCAAAAGTAATGCCTCCTGTTTTTATTTCGTCCGAATGGATCAGCGTGGGGACTGCAAATTGCATTGATGACTGAACTTATTTATTTATGACCTGAGTGTCATCTATCTATTGCAGATATTGACAGTATAAAACGCTAAGAAAGCAACCTATGTCATGGGCGTGCGTCAGAAGCAGAGATGCGTCAATGATTAGTCGGCAAAAGTGCATTGAGAAGGGTGGTGACTATGTAGAAAATTAAATTCTGGGGCACAAAAAGGTCGCTTATTTTAATGGTATCGTTCTTGTCCTCGTAGCTCTTCAACTTTTTTAGTTAAAAAATAGGAGATTTGGAATGACCTTCATATGATACACCGCCCATGTCAGGACGCCCATGCGCAGCTATACGCTTAAACATGATATTTTAATTCATACAGATTGCGTATGTATTATCATAGACTAAATCCTCTATTGATTATTATATAATACGAGGAATAATTTGCCCGGTGAACTAATTCGCAAAAAATAAAATAAAAATAATAATGTTCATCAAATTTCGTCTGTGTTTGTTTGCACTATCACGTCAGCTGATATTTGCGCTTGACGATTTGAAAAATAGTCTTTCTCTCTTAGAGATGAAAAAGAAGAATTTTTACAGGAGGATATTTTGAATTACACCGACCAATGTTACATCGGTGTAAAGTAATTTTTTTTCTGTAAAAGAAAAAAGACTATTTTTAGGATCGGATTTTTTCGATTTTCGATACTTATCTGATAAATTTCTGTACAAAACATATTTAAGAACACTGCCAGATATAAGTTACCCTTTCATTAGATTGGCAAAAGGTAGGTTCAGTCGTTTCGGAGCCTATAAGGAAAGACCCCTCCACACACGCACACACACAAAGTGTCTTTTAGTTATTGTATATACTCGCATTTCAGCCCGGTGTTGCCCAGGTGTTTGGATGTGTATGTTGAGCAAAAAAAAAAAAGTGGTAGTAGGAAGGCAGGCTCGAACCCGAACCGCAAAGGAGGAAAAGAAAGGGGTAAAATCTAACGTTTATGCTGTTACGACCACCGCCAAACCGGAAGCGACATTCTTTTAAATTAAGGCTAGACAATCTAAAGGAAAGGATAACTTTCAAAAATATCGGCGAAAAAAGTGACCCCCCCCCTGTAGAAAAGTGCCTAGTTGAAGAGGGAAGATATTAATGTTTTTAGACAGTTTTTCGATATTTGTCGTATGAAAGATAGAACTTTAAAACGATACTGATCTTGGTAAAATCCGTCGCCTCTATCGAAAGTTTAAGGAAGACATGCCAACACACATACATACATACATTTATATATTGGTAACTAAAAATTTTCGACCCAAACTGATGAAAAAGCTTGCCCTATCTCTGAATACCCTTTATGTAAAATTTCAAATATTTAGACCAGAAATTGTCTGAGTAATTTGAAAGAGACCGCAGAAGTCAATTTTTTAAAACTTTGATTCCTATTATGACCCTTTAAATTTATTGTTTTTTTGGCTAAAATCAAATTATTAAGTTAGATCCATGTCCAAGGAACCTATATCTAAAATTTCAAGTGCGTAGACCCAAAATTGTCGGAGGAGTTTGGTAGAGTTATCAAAGGTCAAATCGTTGAACTTTGACCAGTCAATCGCCAAATTTCTAGCCAAAACCCGATCACATCGATATTCCCAAATCTCAGTACCCTGTATATCAAATTTCGAGTCTGTAGACTAAAAATTGACAGAGTTATTGCGTAGGTAAATGTACACATACGCACACACAGACACACACACACAGACACTTTCACTTATAGATAGATAGATAGATAGATAGATAGATAGATAGATATTATTTTTATTTATTTATTTATTTATTAAAATCAATAGTCCCTAATGTCTCTTTAAGAATATCTAAAGTATCCTCTAACAAATCTATATTTAACAAAGACACTAAATACTACAATGATGCCCTTAAAAACTCAGGATATAAAACATAAATAAAATACCAAAATAAAACGGATAAAAATACAAATTACATTTTTTTTTAAAAACTACAATAATTATAATAAACCTAGCAAAAACTATAATATGGCCATATCATCCCACAAAAAATTACAAAAATAATCCAAACACAATACAAAACCAAACTAAACCACACACATCAGATATTAACACCAATAAACCCCAACACCACGTCAGAAAACGTAAAAACAGGCATGGAGACACCCTGTGGTTTAACCCTGCATACTCTAAGAATGTTAAAACAAACATACTCAGAGAATTTTTTCAAAATATTAGAAAATGAGTTAAACATTTAACAAAAACACTATCAAAATGTCTTATTTGACAATGCCAAATTCAAACCAACAAATAATTAGTAACAACAATAAAAATTATGAAAACACAAAATACAAATATACAAACTATGACAAGTTGTAACTGTAGAAACAAAAACACATGTGCTTTACAGTAAAAGTGGAAGTGTAATTTACAGCTTCACAGTGACAAAAATCTCAAATGTAAATTCTAATAATAGCAACCATATAATCCTTTGACAAAGACTAACACCAACACACAATTAATGAATAACAGCACCCCCATTAACCCATCAAACAATTTAGTACAACTAAACGTATTGCATAACAATGCAACTATTAATCACACTGAAAGCAATTATTACAACTCTATTAAACAAAATGCGATATAGTTTGAATCTATTTCAGAACCTATAAAACACAGAATCTCCACACATAAACACTCTTTCAAAAAAGAATCCCTAAGAAAGCAAAAAACATTAACAAAATATATTTGGCATCTCAAGGATATGTATATCCCGTTTTACTGTTTAACATAAAATAGAAAATACTATGCTTTTTTAAAACATATAAACCCGGTAACAAATTCTGCACTCTTTGTAGATTTGAATCTCTGGCTATATTAAAATTCAATGACAATAAGTCAACATATTAAAACCGAAATGATGAAATATTATCAGGATGCATACATAGACAATGGATGAAATTTTACAGATTTAAAACCCCATAGGGAAATATCATTAATGTTACTCATTATCGTTATAATTATTAATATTATTATTATTATTATTAATAATTATAATATTAATATAATTATTATTATTATTTTACTTATTTTGCTAGTATAAATACTATTATTATTACTATTATTATTTTGTTATTATTATTATTATCATCACTATTATTATTATCTTTATGTTTATATATATTATTAATATTATTATATTTTATTATCATAACTATTACCATCACAATAAATAAATAATTTATCCCTTAAATAATTACAAACATATTAAATACCAATTTAAAGTTGTCTTCCGTATACCATTACAAGTTTTTTATTTTTCAAAAGATAACAGTTATCTCCCTTGGATTTTCAAATTGGCGTTCCGCTATTTAAAAAAAAACTGATTACATATAATGATAGAAGATGTATCGAGACACAAGAATGGGTATGTTTGATCTGGCAGAACGGTGGTTCATTAAAACTGTGGGGTCTGCGTTCGCGCCTGGTCCAAAAAGTATGGAAATAAAAAATTTAAAAATTAAAAAAAACACGTTTACAAGTGTTTTTGATATAGATGTACATAAGAATACTTTGATAAGTATGTTTTAACTTAAATAGGCATAGTATAATAAAATTGTGGGGTCTGCGTTCGCGCCTGGCCTCCATAGAATAGAAATATACACAAACTTTAATAAAGATTTTTCATATCTATCTGCGTAAGTATACTTTGATAATTATGTTTCAGTTTGAAGAAATATGGTATAATAAAATTATGGGGGTGTTCATTCGCATCTGACCTCCATAGAATGGAAATATGTCACAAATTTAACAAAGTTTTTTAATATAGATCCACAGAATATTGTGATAAGTCTTTCAGTGTGGACATGTATGGTATACTAAATTATGGGGTTTATCTATTTTATTTTTACTTTCATCATATTTTGCTTTGGTTTTGATACCCCCAAATTCAACGCAAATTTACAACCCTTCCTTTTCATAACCTATCATACTTACATAAATCAGAGTCCATTTTCTGTAGGCTGTTTTTGAACCCAATCAACGACGGGTACTTTTGCTAGTATATATATATATATATATATATATATATATATATATATATATATATATATATATATATATATATATATATATATATATATATATTTCTTTACCAGTGGTGAAAAAACCGGACTAGAATTCTGACGATGCTAGTTGGATATTTCCTCTCTTTGAGGATCTTCTTCTAGCTGAAACAATATGTAAACTCATTCTGGACTCACAGTAATAAATTTCCGATATATATATATATATATATATATATAGAGAGAGAGAGAGAGAGAGAGAGAGAGAGAGAGACAGAGAGAGAGACAGACAGACAGACAGACAGACAGATAGATAGATAGATAGATAGATAGATAGATAGATAGATAGATAGATAGATAAAAAGGTGAAATGCGGCCTAATTATGCATCAGGTGAAAATATTTGTGTTACAGATTATTGTATTATTGGTGTTTATGAGAGAAAGGTCTGGTGTATATGATTTTTTATTATTTATCCTGGAAAATATTTGTGTGGCTTTTCTCTTAGCATTCAATATGAAATATCTCAGGTTTTTCATGGTTTTCAAAATGTTTGTGAGGTATTTACACCAGACCTTTCTCTCATAAACAGACCTCTTCTTTTACCTACACACACCAATAATACAATAATCTGTAACACACTAAACAAACTAGAAATTCCTATCGTACAAAGCACATCACTTATCATAAGACAAATATTAAAAGCTACGAAAGATCTCCAAAACAAACAAGTTTCCGATGGAGGTGTATACACTATTCCTTGGCAAAATTGCCATCATAAATACGTTGGTGAAACCAACCGTAAATTAGAAAAACGGCTCAGTGAACATAAAAGAGATATATAAAAAAAGCAATTCTCTAAGTGCATTATTCTCTCATTCATTGTAGCATAATCACACCTTTGACTTTAAACAAGCAAAAGTAGTAAAATTTATTTCAAATAAACCGCGCCGGAGACTTCTTGAATCTGCGCTTATCGCAAATTCAAGCACAATTAAACAACGTGCAGGTTTCTATAACATAGCGCCATTAATAAGTAAACTTTTATTAAAACAACATAATTTAACTGTAGACACAGGTTAACCTTTTCACATCATTCAAACACCCCATGTAATAATTAATACATATAATCCCAATCAATAAATTACATAACAAAAAAACACTCAGTTCATTCCTGTTACAAACCTATATTTGAATTTCAACAGATATATTTCTTTCCAGTAAGAATATTAACTGCGTTCATATCTTTTAAAATTACAGTAACGACTATATGACGTCACTAAGATTTCCTTCTCTTTAACAGCGCAAGCCCCCACCCCCTCCTTTTTGAATTTCCAACGTCTTTTTCCGTTTTTCTGAAATAGAACAGCGTCACACTTTGCAGGTGAAACATTTTCAAATATTTTGTACTGGTGTTTTTTATTTCTTAATCTCATTCATCCAGAGGAAGTCTCGAAATAAAGACGAAACGTTGATGAACACATAATACGGTTTATTTGTTTCTCTCTCTCTCTCTCTCTCTCTCTCTCTCTCTCTCTCTCTCTCTCTCTCTCTCTCTCTCTCTCTCTCTCTCTGTATATATATATATATATATATATAAGGGTGTAACGATAAAATTATCGCCATAGAAAAAACGACATGATTTTATTTCCGTAGGATGAAAACCGGTTTTATTTATTTACTAGCAATCCCCCCCGCCTTTGCTCGGGCCCTATGTACTGTTCATAAAGTTATGTGCATATGTATATATTAAAAAGTGTGAATATGTAAAGTAATGCCTTTCTGTATAATAGTCTTCCTTAACTACCATAGAGAAAAGACGGATATACATTTTCACTTTTATTGATATATATATATATATATATATATATATATATATATATATATATATATATATATATAGATTGATAGTTAGATTGGATGCAATACACAGTAATGATTTAAAAAGTATTAAAGAAAAAAGTGTCATGCATTAGGTGTGTCAGAAATTTCGTGAAAAATATTGAATAATTTCACCCTGTCTTTCCAAGTTTATAACTCCTCGAAAAATGTAATTCAAGCCCTAATTTTTTTCAATTAGAGGAGCAAGGACCAAGGTTTCATTAAAAAAAACGTGTTTTGGTTTTTCTTTTTAGTTTTAAACTTCGGACTTTACAGGTAAATTTCTAAAAAACACTACTTTTTTGTTTTAAATTTGAATATATTATTTATTGATCTTTTATCTTCAATTTGTAATATATAACACTTTGGTGAGTAAATTAATTATTTACTTTTTAATAGAAATTTCAAAATGGGAGGCGTGAATTAATTCGACCCCCTGTCTTTCCAAGTTTATAACTATTCGAAAAATGTAATTCAAGCCCTAATTTTTTTTTCAATTAAAGGAGCAAGGACCAAGGTTTCATTTAAAAAAAAAAAACAAAAGAAAAAACAAACAACGTGGTTTTTCAAAAAAAAAAGTTTTAAACCTCGGACTTTATAGGTAAATTTCTAAAAAACACTACTTTTTTATTTTTTTAAATTTGAATATATTATTTATTGATCTTTTATCTTCAATTTGTGATATATAAAACTTTGGTGAGTAAATTAATTATTTACATTTTAATAGACACTTGAAAATGGGGGGCGTTAATTAAAAAAAACGTTTGTCTAAAATATTACATTCAGTTTATTGGAAAGAGCATAAAATTTCACATTGACCCTGAAAATATCGTCAAAATTGAATCAATAGAAAAATTTTGATAGATTTTTAAAGTTTAAAAATTGAAAAATACTGAGCTCATAAAATTCAATTAATTTCATTACTGTTTTTTAAAAAATAACAAATATTTCTATTGCTTTTAAAACAACTTTGATAATTTACTTTGGAAGTATAATCCAAAAAGAAAATAAACAACCCACTTTTAAAGGCGAAATTACGAGATTTTTTTGTATTTTATTCACAGTTTCGTGTTGGGAGTGTCAAAAATTCCTACAAAAATTCTGATACACCTAGTCATGCACCACCACCGAGAATCAAAACCAAAACGTTCAGCTCACGATTTATTTTGCCCCTGCCGTCAATGATTGGGCTATGAAAAACATGAAACAATAGGTACTACGTTATACATTCGGAACGCCGGCGTTCGTCCTTCACTTGGCAAATTACATTTTTTTTTAAATTTCACACTTTTGCACCGATTTTTCCGGACATAATCCCAAATATAAAGTTTTCCATGGCCTCAAATACCTTACATATGAAGTTTCATGTCTGTAGACCAAAAACTGTAGGAGGAGTTTGGTAGGCAAACTTTGTTAAACAAAAATATATACGTATACATTAATATATATGGAAACAATTTTGTGTTTACTATAAACTTTTTACGCAAATATAATGCAAGTATAAATCATGTAGAATATCTACATGAATATAATTACACTTGATTAATTGAAATTAATTAGTTAACTAAAGATGGTTATCCCATTAGAAAACCGAAGCAACTAATAAGGAATTAATTAAAATGAATGTTTAAAAGAATATGCAGATTAGCTAGATCTTTTGCTAGTGAATGCAATTCCACAACCCATATATAAAAAAATTGTATTTTCTTTTTAAATAAGTAGAAACGTAGGTTGTTAATGTGAATATTAATACACACAAAAGAAAAACGAATTTATAGGAGTATAGAATAGATTTTTTTTTTGCAGACTATCTACTAGTTGACCAGTTGTGTAAAAATCCCAAGAGCGATAGGAGTCTTCTATAATGTCTGAAAGTGACACAATGTTCAATGAACGAGATCGGAAATACGCCGCTGTACAACTCATGCTCTCGATTGATCCAACGTATGACAATAGGACCATTGCCAGTACCCTCAAAATGCAAATCCGGACGGTTCGATGCATGAGGACACAGCTCAACGAAGTTTACGGTTATGGTCTTCGGTGTGGTTTCAAGTAAGGGCTATATAATGCCGCCTCACATCTTCGAAGTTGGCTTGAAAGTTATTAGGAAAGAATATAATCGTGGATGGATGTGTTGAAGAGTGTGGTGATCCCCTGCTATCATCAGGTCGCCACTGACAGATCCTGAGTGTTGCAGCAGGACTCGGCAAAGAGACCCAGGCTTGGCTTAAAACGGAGTGCTACGACTTTGTTACCTTCTTTCTCTAATCAATTCTTTTTTTTTTTTTCAGATTAAGTGGTTCACTTAAAAGTAGATGCATATATGTCAACATCTTTTACAGGTAATTTAAGCAATAAAAGAGGGTTCCTCCTCTCTACTACATTTTCTGGAGTACTTTTAAGTAGGCCACTCTGCATGTATATATATATATATATATATATATATATATATATATATATATATATATAAGTGAACGTGTCTGTGTATGTCTGTGTCTGTGTGTGTGTGTGTGTACATTTCCCTACGCGATAACTCTGTGGATTTTAAATCTACAGACTCGAAATTTGATATACGGGGTACTGAGATCTGGGAAAATCTTTGTGATTGGTTTTTGGGCAGAAATTTCGCTGTTAAGGGGTCAAAGTTCAAATATTTGACCTTTGAACACTCTACCAAACTCCTCCGACAATTTTGGGTTTAATCACTTGAAATTTCAGATATAGGTTTCTTGGGCAGGGATCTAACTTAATAACTTGATTTGAGCCCAAAACAATAAGTGTTAAAAGGTCATAATAGGGATCAAAGTTTTAAAAATTTACCGCTTTTTTCTTTTTTTTTTTTTTTTTTGCTCAAAATACACTTCCAAACACCCGAACAACGCCGGGCTAAAATGCTAATATATATATATATATATATATATATATATATATATATATATATATATATATATATATATATATATATATATATATTAGCATTTTAGCCCGGCGTTGTTCGGGTGTTTGGAAGTGTATTTTGAGCAAAAAAAAAACAAAAAGAAAAAAGCGGTAAATTTTTAAAACTTTGATCCCTATTATGACCTTTTAACACTTATATATATATATATATATATATATATATATATATATATATATATATATATATATATATATATACACCAGCATTTCGGCCGGCGTTGCCAGAGTGTTTGGATGTGCCTGTTAAACAAAAAAAACTGTGGAAGTAGGAAGGCAGGCTTGAACCCGTACCGCGAAGGAGGAAAAGAACGGGGTTAAAACCTAACGTCTATGCTGTTACGACCACCAACAAACCGGAAGCAATCAGAAGGAGAGGATGACTTTCAAATGTATCGGCGAAAAAAATGACCCCCCTGTAGTAAAGT
The DNA here is from genome assembly GCF_053919585.1 of Euprymna scolopes. Taxonomy (NCBI): domain Eukaryota; kingdom Metazoa; phylum Mollusca; class Cephalopoda; order Sepiida; family Sepiolidae; genus Euprymna; species Euprymna scolopes. The sequence goes on along the minus strand of NC_136482.1, from coordinate 103,872,143 downwards.
GCCTCGTTGAAGGGGAAGATATTAATGTTTTTAGCCAATTTTTTGATATTTGTCGTATGAAAGGTCGAACTTCAAAACGATACTGAGCTTGGTAAAATCCGTCGCTTCTATTGAAAGTTTTAGGCAGACATACAAACATACATACATACATTTATATATTGGTGACTAAAAAATTTCGATCCAAACAGACGAAAAAGCTTGCCCTATCTCTGAATACCCTTTATGTAAAATTTCAAATATTTAGACCAGAAATTGTCTGAGTAATTTGGAAGAGACCGCAGAGGTCAATTTTTTTTTTGGGGTTAAATCAAGTTATTAAGTTAGATCCATGTCCAAGGAATCTATATCTAAAATTTCACGTGTTTAGACCCAAAATTGTAGGAGGAGTTTGGTAGAGTTCTCAAAGGTCAAATCGTTGAACTTTGACCAGTCAATCGCCAAATTTCTGGCCGAAAACCAATTACATCGATATTCCCAAATCTCAGTTCCCTGTATATCAAATTTCGAGTCTGTAGATTAAAAATTGACAGAGTTATTGCGTAGGTAAATGTACACATACGCACACACAGACACACACACACACACACAGACACTTTCACTTCTATATATATATATATATATATATATATATATATATATATATATATATATATATATATATATAGATAGATAGATAGATAGATAGATAGATATTATTTTTATTTATTTATTATTATTATTATTATTATTATTATTATTATTATTATTATTATTATTATTATTCCACCACCACCACCACCACCAAGCTCTGAATTTGTTTGGTCACGATGTCACCGTCTCAAATTTAACCTTATCTCATAATTTCATGCTGAAATAAAGCCGAAAAATATTTTTCGTAAATTTATTTTTGTTTTTAACTACACAGAAAGGATAGGGGACACTTAGTTTAGTAGCACTCCGGAGGCTCCCTTATATATAGTTAGTATTTCTAGTAGCGCTTTGCTTTGTTTGTTTTTTTTTTGGGGGGGGGTCTTTTTTCACTAATCACTTTAATAATTTCTTCTCTAGAAGGGGGTGCCACTACCATCTAGAGGTCTGTTGACTGATCTATGGCGTCATGATTAGGTAGCGTCTTATAGGCAATAGACCAGACTTCCGGTAGAGATGGCCTTTCTCGTTGATTTATGAAAAATAGTTTAAATAGGTTATCGTTGTTTTGTCCTAAAGTGCCGTGCAAATTATAAAAAATGAACCAAAAGTGTAGGTCATTTTTTTTTTCAAATAAAGAACAATTCTCCATTTGGATACGTGCAATTTAATCCAACAAAATATAGTAATGTATGTTATTTTCATTAAGTAAAAGCGTATTTAATTAAAACTGTATTGAAGTATTTATTGAGATTGTCGGACTGACTTCCTCATCTTGGTTGTTATAGTCACAACGATTCGGCCGTTTTGCTCTCCGGCCTTCATCAGGTGTTTTTTGTATCGAACTGGGGAACCGTTTGTTAGGAGTCTCGAACCCAACCCTTTATTATTATTACTGGGGTACCATTTTTCGGTACGAGTTATTGCGTAGGGAAATGTACAAAGACACGCAGACACACAGAAACTTTCACTTTTATATATATACTAGCATTTCAGCCCGGCGTTTCCCAGGTGTTTGAATGTGTATGTTGAGCAAAAAAAAAATGTGGTAGTAGGAAGGCAGGCTCGAACTCGTACCGCAAAGGAGGAAAAGAACGACTGAAACATAACGTTTATTCTGTTACGACTACCGCCAAACCGGAAGTGACATGTTTTTAATTAAGGCTAGACACTCTAAAGGAGAGGATAACTTTCAGAAATATCGGCGAAAAAAGTGACCCCCTCCTATAGAAAAGTGCCTAGTTGAAGGGGAAGATATTAATGTTTTTAGCCAATTTTTCGATATTTGTCGTATGAAAGATAGAACTTCAAAACGATACTGAGCTTGGTAAAATCCCTCGCTTCTATTGAAAGTTTTAGGCAGACATACAAACATACATACATACATAAATACATTTATATATTGGTAACTAAAAATTTTCGACCAAACAGATGAAAAAGCTTGCCCTATCTCTGAATACCCTTTATGTAAAATTTCAAATATTTAGACCAGAAATTGTCTGAGTAATTTGGAAGAGACCGCAGAGGTCAATTTTTTTTAACTTTGATCCCTATTATGACCCCTTAAAATTTATTCTTTTTAGCTCAAACAAAGTTATTAAGTTAGATCCATGTCCAAGGAACCTATATCTAAAATTTCAAGTGCGTAGACACAAAAATGTCGGAGGAGTTTGGTAGAGTTACCATAGGTCAAATTGTTGAACTTTGACCTCTCAATCGCCAAATTTCTGACCGAAAACCAATTACATCGATTTTCCTAAATCTCAGTTCCATGTATATCAAATTTCGAGTCTGTAGACTAAAAATTGACAGAGTTATTGCGTAGGGAAATGTACACAGACACACAGATACACAGACACACACACACTTTCACTTATATATATATATATATATATATATATATATATATATATATATTCAGAAAAATGAAAATGTATTCTATTTTATAAATACGATTTTACGTATCCAAAGCTATGGCACAATAAGTTTCCAAGTTGGCAAAGAAAGTTCCCAATTCTTCAGAAAGCAAAACAAAAGGCAGTTGTTAATTCTATTCTTGTAGTGAATTTCTTGCAGCGCAACTGCGAAGCATGTCGGAGCGAATGAGACAATGAAGTATGTAGTTGAATTGTGGATGGAATCAATAAAGAGGTTTTCCGTTATTGTTCAATTCATTTTCGCAAAATGAATGGTGTACGCTCTGTTTTACATTGAAAAACCGATCAAGTCAAAGAAACGTACCTAATGATAGTGTAGACAATCGCTAATGAATTGAACGAGTGAAACTCCGTAGCAAAAAAAAAAAATGGAACCTATTTGAAGAGAAACACGATTCATTAGCAGGTTACTTATTCGTTTGGTTTTCATCCTAGAGCGAAGTTGAGTTAGCTCTCATCAATTTGAAGAAAAGGTCGAATATCGTCTTGAATCAGGTTTGATGATTTAGAGCCTTTTCGACCACAATTTCCTTGGCACTATTTTGTCAACAAAAGCAGTAGATGTTTGTGCGTTATGTAAGTTCAAAGTTCATTTTGACGGTGTCTTTAGTTAATCGTTCTGTCTTTTGAGTCGTATAGTTAGAGTCTTCGGAGCTATCAATTCGTGTGCCAGAACAGATGCATCTTAACGCACCTTATGAAGTAACCTTCTGATGTGGGTCTTCTGCTGTCGGGGGAAGTTTTGCCATCCGATAAACGATCGTGTTGTTGACATGATCTAATGTACAAATTCGAAAAACACATCCTAAGCAAGATCAGTCTTATTATATTTTTAATCCTGCTTGCAATATTTGATTCATATATTTTATTTCGCCAAAACAGGTTTAACAGAACAAAATTAGGCACAAGGCCAATCGAAAATTGGAGAAAAGGGGTTCCCTGGTCATCATTTTCACTGTAGCTTTGAGTGGTTTACTCTAATCCTAGCTAGAGTTCTCATTCACCATAATACCACACACATGCACCAGAGGTCGCCCAACTTAAGATCCTCAAATCAAGTCGTTTATATATATATATATATATATATATATATATATATATATATATATATATATATATATACAGTAGAACCTCGAGATACGGCATTAAAAATGACTAACAAAATACAGTACATTATATAATACACATGTATATAATTAAATAACATTATAAATAACACCGTAAGGCGGATTCAATACCGTAGCCAGAGCCGGAAAAACATCGTGTTCCACATCCTTACCTGAAAAAAACGTAACACCGTATCTCTGGGTTCTACCATATATATATATATATATATATATATATATATATATATATATATATATATATATATATATATATAAGAGCAAATAGTTAATAAATCATGTTAAAAACACTTTGAAAAAAACAGGAAACACTTAATAAGTGGATAGTTCTTAATCTGCGGGGTTTCGAAGAAATACTTTCCTTTACTTTATTTAATATATATATATATATATATATATATATATATATATATATATATATATATATATATAATTTAGGCATTTAAAATTTGTGATTTGAAACAGTTAAATTTCAAATATAGAAATTTTAATGTATGCATGACAAAGAATACAGTATAGTAAAATATATTTCCTTAAGCCATGAGTTTCCGATGTTTATACATCTCCTCGGAGGAAAAATATTAGCAAATATTATGGAAGGTATGCACCTAATTTGCTAAAGGTAATAAACATAGAAAATTAAATTAAATGTTTTTAAAATTTTTAAATAATTTTAGCTACATAGAATAAGGGGATGCAGCAAAAAAATGGACATTGAACTTCAAATCGAAAGTATATGATAAATCCTGTAATGGAAGCTCTTGGTATTCGGCAGGTAAAAAGATCCAACGCGTATTGTAATAAACCCAAAGAAGCTGGTAACAATCCAATACATACATATTTCCACAGTTTTTCTTTAGTTTGATTGGATATCCGGCAAATATTTGATTACATCAATCCGGTAAAAAATGTCTTTCATATATCAGTTTCAAAAGTCACTTCAAGTTTTCAATCAATCTGTGAACAAAAACCAAAAGATATTAGTAGACAGGCAAATAAAATTAAAGTAAAAACTAAATTAAAATGAAAATAGTTAAATGAAAGAATTGCTTATCAAACTAAAGCAAAATAGTCTTTAAAAAATCAGATGAAGTTTTTGTTATCAAGATTATATTTGTAACTCAGCACAAGTGGAAATGTTATAATGTTAAAACATTATTATTAAAATTCGCAAAATTTAAATTCTTTCCTCTAAAAATAAGGAAATGGTAGGAGAGTTTAATTTGAAGAGACGGGAGAGAAAATAAAAAAGAAAAGAAATGGAGCGTCTAACTTAATAATCTTGAATATGAAATGTCTAGACAGGATTTGACACGATTCAGAAAATAGGTCAGGGTTTATGCTAAGAGTTTAAAAAAAATAATCTCTGGATTTGCACACCAGTAGATTTATTATATTTAATTATTCTGAATTATATATATATATATATATATATATATATATATATATATATATATATATATATATATATATATATATATATACATTAGAGCGTTAGATGAAAAGAGCGAGCTCAATTCTACGAAAGGAGACTTATATGAACATTATAAAGCTCAACAAGTATCTTTGGAGCTTATATATATATATATATATATATATATATATATATATATATATATATATATATATATATATATATATATATATAAAGTACTAGGCGGAAGTTTCTCGAGAGCACTTTCGGCTATCATCTCGTCAGGAGTAAATCGATAGCAGTCTAAATAATATTGTAACGAAAATAAAGAGTTCTATTGGGGAACTTATTGGAGAACTTAGAAAATATTGTTGGGATGAAATCTAATTTAGTTGCCTTAGCTCACCGATATAGTAACATTCCTGTCGATCATAGCGACTTTGTCTGGAACATAACGCAATTTAAAACCATGAAAGCGTTAAAATCTAATACCGTGTATATGTGTAAATCAGACAAAGGTGCAGGAGTGGTGATTTTGGATAAATCGGACTACGTTGAGAAAATGGCAGTTATTCTCAATGATGGTTCGAAATTCCGTAAACTCGGCTCTGTCGAGTTGACGGATAATACTTGCAAGAACAAGGCTAAAATGCAAAGACGTCTACTTGCATTATTTAAAAAGAAGGTTTTTTGCAAGGATGTCTATGACAAGATCAGGCTCTCTGGGTCACAACGTCCCAGAATGTATGGTCTCCCCAAAATCCATAAGCAAGGTGTTCCACTGAGACCTATTTTATCAATGGTTGGTTCAGCACAGCATTCTTTGGCTCAGTGGCTTGTGGAAATTCTGTAACCTATGCGTGAGTTATACACCACGCATTGTATCCCAGATTCTTTTCGGTTCGTTGATTGTATGCGTGGGTTGGATTCAAATGCAGAGACGTCTTTCCTGTGCTCATTTGATGTCTCTAGTCTTTTTACCAACATACCGTTGGATGAGACTATACGCATATGTGCCGACGCTTTATATGATGGTCGCCTGACTGCTCCACGGTTTTCTAAAGAGATTCTTATTGAACTCATTTTAATGTGTACGAAATCCATGGAATTTAGTTTTTGTGATATTATGTACTGTCAGGTTGACGGGGTTTCAATGGGGAGTCCGTTGGCCCCAACTTTAGCGGATATTTTCGTCGGGTACTATGAATCCGTTATGTTTAATTCTACAACTAAACCCATTGCATATTTCAGATATGTTGACGACACTTTTGCTATTTTTCCTTCGCAAAGTGAAGCGTCGATATTTTTTAATAGGTTGAATTCTTTACATGGGGCTCTTAAGTTCACTATGGAAATTGAGAAGGACAATTCGCTTCCTTTCTTGGATGTTCTTGTCGAACGTTCAGGGGGGGGGGGCTTTCTCACTACAATTTATAGAAAGCCGACATTTACTGGCCTATATGTGAACTGGTTGTCTTTTGTACCTAAATCACGTAAGGTCGGCTTAATTAATACTTTGGTACATAGAGCCCTCATGATTTGTTCACCTAACAGATTAGATGTTGAACTCGATAAGATCAGGGAAATATTCATCAATAATGGTTATCCTGTTGACCTTATTGATGACTGTATTTTCAAAAAGGCTGCGGATTTTAAATCCCCTAAAAAGTTTGGACCCTTGAAATGCCCGGTTTATTTGAAATTACCGTGAATTGGGGAGGGGAGTAATAGAATTTCCAAACAGATTCGAAGAAGTATTTACGACTTGCGTTTGGTATATACTACGAGACTTGCTTTTCCGTCTTTCCGCAAGGATAGTTTGCCTTACATCCAAAACAGTAATATTGTATATCAGTTTAGATGCCAGTGCGATGCTGGTTATGTTGGGCGAACATCCTTGCACCTTTTGACTCGTATAAACCAGCATGTTCCATCGAAGATCAGACAAGGGAGGATGGGGTCTGGTGGTCTCTCTCCTTCTGCAGCCTTGGACTCTGCTATTGGCCAGCATTTGGTTGACAACCCGTGCTGTGCCGATAGATATAAAATAGATTGGTTCGAGGTGCTACATAGAGCGGACTCCAAAAACTATTTAAAGATTTTGGAGGCCGTCTCTATCACGGTGCGTCAACCTTCTTTGTGCCGGCAAAAAGAAACAGCAAACGCATTGTTTCTCTTTGGGGAACTTTGAATTTTTTCTCCCGCTTTTTTTTTTCTCCCTCGTTGTGCCAATATTTTAATCGTTTTTAAGCGTAAATAAATTTAATTAATGTCCCCGTACGTTTGGCACATTTAATAAGTTCCCCAATAGAACTCTTTATTTTCGTTACAATATTATTTAGATTGCTATCGATTTACTTCTGACGAGATGATAGCCGAAGGAGCTCTCGAGAAACTTCCGCCTAGTATTTTATTTAAAACTATATACAAATTCTGTACTTCTAAACATTTATATATATATATATATATATATATATATATATATATATATATATATATATATATATATATATATATAATCCTCCCTATTTTAGGTTGAGCATTAGGGAAGTGATATACAAATTACCATTAGCGTATTAAGCGATGCTGTTTGTGTAAAAAAATTGAACTTAGGTACTTTGGACAATGCCAAAACATTGTTAATTCACTGCCCGTATAGCAGAAGCCGTATAGCGCAACTGTTAGAAGCTCCAACTGCCGTTTGGTCGATCGGGTTTCGATCCTGGCTTTAGGTAGTTGCTTGTCTAGCCACACTAATGAACTGTGAAATAGCGGCACAGTACTGTATGTGGATGACTATATATATATATATATATATATATATATATATATATATATATGTATATATATATATATAATCTATGTATAAAAATTTTGTAAAAATTGTTTTATTAACAGGCAAACTTCCACTGCCGTGGGGTGGGGAAAAAGTCCGAAAAACAAACAAAAGGTGTTAGTAAGGCCCTTCCAACCCTTTCTACACGGTAGATCTCCCACTCTTTTTTTGGCTTTTTAGAAGGTGTGAATAAGCCGGTCGATCTGTAAATGGGGCTTAATACTAGATGGTAACAAAGAGAAATGGGGTAAAGGTGTTGAGGGGGAGGCGTATATAATATCGCTCCAAGATGATATTGATTAGTGGGGTGGCCAGAAATGAAAAGAAAAGCTAAGGTGTGAACATCTGGGGGGTCCTATCGGGGGAGGAGGGGCATTTACTCGACTAGCTAAGAATATAAACTAGACAAATGACTTACCTTAAAGGGTCAGTGTCCGTGTGCGCCATACTCATGCAAGGAACGCGAACTCTAACTTGGCGCCTTTTCGTGCACACAAACTCACTATTCTGATCCATCTGTCACAGGCTGCGGGATATAATCTTTTCCTATCTCATCTGATCTTGACTTTTAGTTGGTTCTTGACGAACGCGATCAGATCCTGGTGAGTAAAATATTCAACATCACGCTTCTCATTCAGTCGCGACTTCCACACCACCATTCTTGCTACGGCTGAGATCGCGAGAAACACCATCCGTCTCCCCCTGTCCCGGGGCGGCACGGCGCTGTGGATGACGTATGGTGTGTCAAGCGGACGAGGATGTTCGGGATCGATTCGAGCCGTCACCTCGCTGACATACGTTGTAACGTCGAAGTTCGCTGCATTCGAAGAACGCGTATTCTGGCGTTTCCTCTGCTGGGGTCCCCCAGCGGAGATACCCGGAAAACCTTACTAGTCCGACACTGTATTGCATGAAAAAAGGATACACGCAAAATATTTTTGTTGGAAACTTATTAGAATTAAAATAAAATACAGCATTGAATGGGAGCTTGGAGAATCTTAGAACGTACCAAGGAGAATTTAGTTAGAAAAAGAACATGATTAGACATGTTTAAATCGATTGTCTTAGTGTGAGATTGCGCATGACAGTGTATAAGTTCGGTAGTCTACGTAAACTATGTGCATGGATGTTTGTCTGTTTATAGTTAGTGTGAGAGTATATGAGCGAACTTAGGTGTAATTTCTCTAGTTGCGTGTGTTACGGCCTTCGTTCTAGCATCCGAGGCTGTTTTTTTAGGAAGGTCTATCGTGTATCTGGTCTAAAAGAAACTGGACTGTTTGGGATTTTATATTACGCGTCAGATGCGAAGGTGAACATCTCTGCATTTTTGCTTGTTTGAAATAATACGCTGATTCACACACACACACACACACACACACACATATATATATATATATATATATATATATATATATATATATATATATATAATTTTTTTATTCTATTTTTACTCCAAACGAGGCACAGTGCCACTTTGATGTATGGGGCTACTATTGCAGGGATACTATATAGGGAGTTGAGCAGCGAGATATCTGTTCACATTACACTTGTACTTCTGAATGTTAGCACAGTTGGAAAAGCAGAATCTCCGAAGGGAGTTCCAAAGTTTTGGGGATGAAACTGTTAGAATAGAAGGCTTTCTTACATCTAAGGATTTCTACTGTGTAGGGGTGGGATTTTGCTGCTTGTCGGGTTTGTCGGGGGTATTTACGTCAAGGGGATACAAGGGCTTGTAGTTCGTCGGAGCATTCACCATTACTTGTAGAACAGGCAGAGAGATGCAATATTACGTCGATGGGACAGAGGTTGAAGCTTAGATGACAGTAAGATTCGTTAAAGCATTTGTTGTCTAGTTTGGAAAGGACTAGAGCAACCTCAGCGGAGCATTTGTTAATAACACGGCCGGGATGAGATAGGGTCTACATGGTTTTGAAGTGTCTAGGTTTGTTATGATAACATGTACTTGAGAGGGAGTGATTTTCAGATCATCTAGTGTGGCTTGTCCGCAAAGGAAAGTTAGGGAGGGTGTGGTTTGCTGAGTCCAATGTGAATTAAAGGCAAACCGACTGGCAAGTATGTTAGCTTTCTCGGTTGCCGTGCGAAAAAGCGTGTGATTATTGGATAGTGGGGGAATTGTCGGTTGGCCATTATTTACTACACTGTTGTAGATCTTCCAAAAATCACGAGTTCCTAATTTCTGTGCTTCGATGCGTTTTCTGGTGGTTTCAGTGTATTCTTTCTTTGCTTTCGCTATTTATTTCTTACAATTATTTCTAGCTTCTATAAACTTTTGTCTGTTTGTACTAGACTAATGTCGGTTAAATCTGCAGTATGCATACTGCATAAGTAAAAGTAAACCATTGAGAAGTTCGCTATAGAATTTTCGTGTGGGAGCATGTGTTTCAATTGCCGTTTTGAACCATTCAGTGATCTCATTTGCGCACTGTTCAGTGGGAAGAGAAAAGATATTTCCCCATGGGGCATCTCTGATGAGATCCCTGATGGCTTCCCAGTCAGCCTTCTTATAATACCTTGTCGTTTTGAGCAATGGGTCTTCAGTTTTGGGTCGAGAATTTAGGGCGATTTCTACCATTATCACAGCGTGACCAGCATTCAAGAGTGGGCTATGGGCATTTGTTACACAATTATCGGGAACTGTGGTTAGAAATAGATCAAATAGTGAGGCCTTTTGATCTTGCTGATCTAGAAAACGTGTCGGAAACGATAGGGAATGTGATATAGAGAAGCTATGTGTTATGCTACCAGCTGCGTCTGTGTACGTAGAGAATCTAATCCAGTTACTGTAGTGGACATTGAAGTCACCAAATACATGGACTTTTGCGCTAGTATCGAGGGAGAGCGCTGTATGCTGTCAGAGACTTGATTGATTAGGGTACAGTCCTGGGTCGAGGGAGAGCGGTAGAGAAAATATAGGTAGCTAATGTTATTTTGCATGTTAAGTCTGAAGCAAATAAAGGCCTCATCGTTTGATTCTAGTTTTGTTTCTCTAGTCAAGGAGAGGGTGTTCCGAATCTAGACTCCAATTCTGTGCATATGTATGAGTCCTTACAGCAAAGTGGGAAATAACCAGGCATGTTAAAGTGGTTAGAGGGGATAGAGGAGTGTAGGCTAGTTTCACTCAGTTCTAAGATATCGGGGTGTTTTCTAGGAGAAATAATTTTGCATCGTCTAAATTAGTTCTAAGCTCGCGGATATTCGTGAATGCAGGCCTCAAGGGAGGAGCCACATTTGTTTTGTTTGAATTTAAGCCTGGTTTAATCGTAGTTTTTGAATGAACTGCCATTTTATTTTAGAAGTTTCAGTTTTAGAGTGAAAGGAGCTGGACAAAGTGGGTTGAGTAGAATACCAAACATGCAACAGGAACTGTCAACCCGGTACCCTGAACCCGTCAGACAAAAATCAGCCCAATCTAATTGCATTGGCATATCCGGCACTCAGCATCCCAAAGTGCCCAGTTTTAGGGGATGGGATGTGGCGAGGGCGGTGAACGGCGTTCATTGGTTTAGTCAGGAAACAAGGTCCACCACAGGGTGTTTCTGTCGAATTCCTGTGGCCGTACTTCTGCACCTGGCTAATAGGCCAAGGGGAGGTATGAAAGCCAGACGAAAGACAGAG